>NW_027332622.1:0-63605 GCF_002575655.3 Aegilops tauschii subsp. strangulata
GGTTGAAAGTTGGCATGGTATCATCATTTCATCCACATAGCATGTGCAAGAAAGTTAAGAGGGTTACGGCAAAAACTGGATGCACTTCGTGTACAAAACGGACAATCTCTTTCAAAGTATCAGGATTTCATACGGAAACTCGTCTGTTAAAAAGGGATTTCATTTTTTAAAACTTATTTGAACTCGTGACTTTTTGTGTGTTCAAAATGCACCATTCAAAGCCACATCATCATTTTTCAATCCTTTCTGACTTCATTTGTTATTTTTCATGCATTTACTAATTATTTTGAGCTATAAGACCATAAAATTGAAAAGAATTTCAAATGAACTCTGAAAAGGTTGAAAGTTGGCATGGTATCATCATTTCATCCCCATAGCATGTGCAAGAAAGTTAAGAGGGTTACGGCAAAAACTGGATGCACTTCGTGTACAAAACGGACCATCTCTTTCAAAGTATCAGGATTTCATACGGAAACTCGTCTGTTACAAAGGGATTTCATTTTTTAAAACTTATTTGAACTCCTGACTTTTTGTGTGTTCAAAATGCACCATTCAAAGCCACATCATCATTTTTCAATCCTTTCTGACTTCATTTGTTATTTTTCATGCATTCACTAATTATTTTGAGCTATAAGACCATAAAATTGAAAAGCATTTCAAATGAACTCTGAAAAGGTTGAAAGTTGGCATGGTATCATCATTTCATCCACATAGCATGTGCAAGAAAGTTAAGAGGGTTACGGCAAAAACTGGATGCACTTCGTGTACAAAACGGACAATCTCTTTCAAAGTATCAGGATTTCATACGGAAACTCGTCTGTTACAGAGGGATTTCATTTTTTTAAACTTATTTGAACTCCTGACTTTTTGTGTGTTCAAAATGCACCATTCAAAGCCACATCATCATTTTTCAATCCTTTCTCACTTCATTTGTTATTTTTCATGCATTCACTAATTATTTTGAGCTATAAGACCATAAAATTGAAAAGCATTTCAAATGAACTCTTAAAAGGTTGAAAGTTGGCATGGTATCATCATTTCATCCACATAGCATGTGCAAGAAAGTTAAGAGGGTTACGGCAAAAACTGGATGCACTTCGTGTACAAAACGGACAATCTCTTTCAAACTATCAGGATTTCATACGGAAACTCGTCTGTTAAAAAGGGATTTCATTTTTTAAAACTTATTTGAACTCGTGACTTTTTGTGTGTTCAAAATGCACCATTCAAAGCCACATCATCATTTTTCAATCCTTTCTGACTTCATTTGTTATTTTTCATGCATTTACTAATTATTTTGAGCTATAAGACCATAAAATTGAAAAGCATTTCAAATGAACTCTGAAAAGGTTGAAAGTTGGCATGGTATCATCATTTCATCCACATAGCATGTGCAAGAAAGTTAAGAGGGTTACGGCAAAAACTGGATGCACTTCGTGTACAAAACGGACAATCTCTTTCAAAGTATCAGGATTTCATACAGAAACTCGTCTGTTAAAAAGGGATTTCATTTTTTTAAACTTATTTGAACTCCTGACTTTTTGTGTGTTCAAAATGCACCATTCAAAGCCACATCATCATTTTTCAATCCTTTCTGACTTCATTTGTTATTTTTCATGCATTTACTAATTATTTTGAGCTATAAGACCATAAAATTGAAAAGAATTTCAAATGAACTCTGAAAAGGTTGAAAGTTGGCATGGTATCATCATTTCATCCACATAGCATGTGCAAGAAAGTTAAGAGGGTTACGGCAAAAACTGGATGCACTTCGTGTACAAAACGGACCATCTCTTTCAAAGTATCAGGATTTCATACGGAAACTCGTCTGTTACAAAGGGATTTCATTTTTTAAAACTTATTTGAACTCCTGACTTTTTGTGTGTTCAAAATGCACCATTCAAAGCCACATCATCATTTTTCAATCCTTTCTGACTTCATTTGTTATTTTTCATGCATTCACTAATTATTTTGAGCTATAAGACCATAAAATTGAAAAGCATTTCAAATGAACTCTGAAAAGGTTGAAAGTTGGCATGGTATCATCATTTCATCCACATAGCATGTGCAAGAAAGTTAAGAGGGTTACGGCAAAAACTGGATGCACTTCGTGTACAAAACGGACAATCTCTTTCAAAGTATCAGGATTTCATACGGAAACTCGTCTGTTACAGAGGGATTTCATTTTTTTAAACTTATTTGAACTCCTGACTTTTTGTGTGTTCAAAATGCACCATTCAAAGCCACATCATCATTTTTCAATCCTTTCTCACTTCATTTGTTATTTTTCATGCATTCACTAATTATTTTGAGCTATAAGACCATAAAATTGAAAAGCATTTCAAATGAACTCTGAAAAGGTTGAAAGTTGGCATGGTATCATCATTTCATCCACATAGGGCATGTGCAAGAAAGTTAAGAGGGTTACGGCAAAAACTGGATGCACTTCGTGTACAAAACGGACAATCTCTTTCAAAGTATCAGGATTTCATACGGAAACTCGTCTGTTACAAAGGGATTTCATTTTTTTAAAGTTATTTGAACTCCTGACTTTTTGTGTGTTCAAAATGCACCATTCAAAGCCACATCATCATTTTTCAATCCTTTCTCACTTCATTTGTTATTTTTCATGCATTTACTAATTATTTTGAGCTATAAGACCATAAAATTGAAAAGCATTTCAAATGAACTCTGAAAAGGTTGAAAGTTGGCATGGTATCATCATTTCATCCACATAGCATGTGCAAGAAAGTTAAGAGGGTTACGGCAAAAACTGGATGCACTTCGTGTACAAAACGGACAATCTCTTTCAAAGTATCAGGATTTCATACGGAAACTCGTCTGTTAAATAGGGATTTCATTTTTTTAAACTTATTTGAACTCCTGAATTTTTGTGTGTTCAAAATGCACCATTCAAAGCCACATCATCATTTTTCAATCCTTTCTGACTTCATTTGTTATTTTTCATGCATTTACTAATTATATTGAGCTATAAGACCATAAAATTGAAAAGCATTTCAAATGAACTCTGAAAAGGTTGAAAGTCGGCATGGTATCATCATTTCATCCACATAGCATGTGCAAGAAAGTTAAGAGGGTTACGGCAAAAACTGGATGCACTTCGTGTACAAAACGGACAATCTCTTTCAAACTATCAGGATTTCATACGGAAACTCGTCTGTTAAAAAGGGATTTCATTTTTTAAAACTTATTTGAACTCGTGACTTTTTGTGTGTTCAAAATGCACCATTCAAAGCCACATCATCATTTTTCAATCCTTTCTCACTTCATTTGTTATTTTTCATGCATTCACTAATTATTTTGAGCTATAAGACCATAAAATTGAAAAGCATTTCAAATGAACTCTGAAAAGGTTGAAAGTTGGCATGGTATCATCATTTCATCCACATAGCATGTGCAAGAAAGTTAAGAGGGTTACGGCAAAAACTGGATGCACTTCGTGTACAAAACGGACAATCTCTTTCAAAGTATCAGGATTTCATACGGAAACTCGTCTGTTACAGAGGGATTTCATTTTTTTAAACTTATTTGAACTCCTGACTTTTTGTGTGTTCAAAATGCACCATTCAAAGCCACATCATCATTTTTCAATCCTTTCTCACTTCATTTGTTATTTTTCATGCATTCACTAATTATTTTGAGCTATAAGACCATAAAATTGAAAAGCATTTCAAATGAACTCTGAAAAGGTTGAAAGTTGGCATGGTATCATCATTTCATCCACATAGCATGTGCAAGAAAGTTAAGAGGGTTACGGCAAAAACTGGATGCACTTCGTGTACAAAACGGACAATCTCTTTCAAAGTATCAGGATTTCATACGGAAACTCGTCTGTTACAAAGGGATTTCATTTTTTAAAGTTATTTGAACTCCTGACTTTTTGTGTGTTCAAAATGCACCATTCAAAGCCACATCATCATTTTTCAATCCTTTCTCACTTCATTTGTTATTTTTCATGCATTTACTAATTATTTTGAGCTATAAGACCATAAAATTGAAAAGCATTTCAAATGAACTCTGAAAAGGTTGAAAGTTGGCATGGTATCATCATTTCATCCACATAGCATGTGCAAGAAAGTTAAGAGGGTTACGGCAAAAACTGGATGCACTTCGTGTACAAAACGGACAATCTCTTTCAAAGTATCAGGATTTCATACGGAAACTCGTCTGTTAAATAGGGATTTCATTTTTTTAAACTTATTTGAACTCCTGAATTTTTGTGTGTTCAAAATGCACCATTCAAAGCCACATCATCATTTTTCAATCCTTTCTGACTTCATTTGTTATTTTTCATGCATTTACTAATTATATTGAGCTATAAGACCATAAAATTGAAAAGCATTTCAAATGAACTCTGAAAAGGTTGAAAGTCGGCATGGTATCATCATTTCATCCACATAGCATGTGCAAGAAAGTTAAGAGGGTTACGGCAAAAACTGGATGCACTTCGTGTACAAAACGGACAATCTCTTTCAAACTATCAGGATTTCATACGGAAACTCGTCTGTTAAAAAGGGATTTCATTTTTTAAAACTTATTTGAACTCGTGACTTTTTGTGTGTTCAAAATGCACCATTCAAAGCCACATCATCATTTTTCAATCCTTTCTCACTTCATTTGTTATTTTTCATGCATTCACTAATTATTTTGAGCTATAAGACCATAAAATTGAAAAGCATTTCAAATGAACTCTTAAAAGGTTGAAAGTTGGCATGGTATCATCATTTCATCCACATAGCATGTGCAAGAAAGTTAAGAGGGTTACGGCAAAAACTGGATGCACTTCGTGTACAAAAAGGACAATC
Organism: Aegilops tauschii subsp. strangulata; assembly: GCF_002575655.3. Taxonomy (NCBI): domain Eukaryota; kingdom Viridiplantae; phylum Streptophyta; class Magnoliopsida; order Poales; family Poaceae; genus Aegilops; species Aegilops tauschii. Next base: position 4,827 of record NW_027332622.1, read on the forward strand.
TCTTTCAAAGTATCAGGATTTCATACGGAAACTCGTCTGTTACAAAGGGATTTCATTTTTTAAAACTTATTCGAACTCCTGACTTTTTGTGTGTTCAAAATGCACCATTCAAAGCCACATCATCATTTTTCAATCCTTTCTGACTTCATTTGTTATTTTTCATGCATTTACTAATTATTTTGAGCTATAAGACCATAAAATTGAAAAGCATTTCAAATGAACTCTGAAAAGGTTGAAAGTTGGCATGGTATCATCATTTCATCCACATAGCATGTGCAAGAAAGTTAAGAGGGTTACGGCAAAAACTGGATGCACTTTGTGTACAAAACGGACAATCTCTTTCAAAGTATCAGGATTTCATACGGAAACTCGTCTGTTACAAAGGGATTTCATTTTTTTAAAGTTATTTGAACTCCTGACTTTTTGTGTGTTCAAAATGCACCATTCAAAGCCACATCATCATTTTTCAATCCTTTCTCACTTCATTTGTTATTTTTCATGCATTTACTAATTATTTTGAGCTATAAGACCATAAAATTGAAAAGCATTTCAAATGAACTCTGAAAAGGTTGAAAGTTGGCATGGTATCATCATTTCATCCACATAGCATGTGCAAGAAAGTTAAGAGGGTTACGGCAAAAACTGGATGCACTTCGTGTACAAAACGGACAATCTCTTTCAAAGTATCAGGATTTCATACGGAAACTCGTCTGTTAAATAGGGATTTCATTTTTTTAAACTTATTTGAACTCCTGAATTTTTGTGTGTTCAAAATGCACCATTCAAAGCCACATCATCATTTTTCAATCCTTTCTGACTTCATTTGTTATTTTTCATGCATTTACTAATTATATTGAGCTATAAGACCATAAAATTGAAAAGCATTTCAAATGAACTCTGAAAAGGTTGAAAGTCGGCATGGTATCATCATTTCATCCACATAGCATGTGCAAGAAAGTTAAGAGGGTTACGGCAAAAACTGGATGCACTTCGTGTACAAAACGGACAATCTCTTTCAAACTATCAGGATTTCATACGGAAACTCGTCTGTTAAAAAGGGATTTCATTTTTTAAAACTTATTTGAACTCGTGACTTTTTGTGTGTTCAAAATGCACCATTCAAAGCCACATCATCATTTTTCAATCCTTTCTGACTTCATTTGTTATTTTTCATGCATTTACTAATTATTTTGAGCTATAAGACCATAAAATTGAAAAGCATTTCAAATGAACTCTGAAAAGGTTGAAAGTTGGCATGGTATCATCATTTCATCCACATAGCATGTGCAAGAAAGTTAAGAGGGTTACGGCAAAAACTGGATGCACTTCGTGTACAAAACGGACGATCTCTTTCAAAGTATCAGGATTTCATACTGAAACTCGTCTGTTACAAAGGGATTTCATTTTTTAAAACTTATTTGAACTCCTGACTTTTTGTGTGTTCAAAATGCACCATTCAAAGCCACATTATCATTTTTCAATCCTTTCTGACTTCATTTGTTATTTTTCATGGATTTACTAATTATTTTGAGCTATAAGACCATAAAATTGAAAAGCATTTCAAATGAACTCTGAAAAGGTTGAAAGTTGGCATGGTATCATCATTTCATCCACATAGCATGTGCAAGAAAGTTAAGAGGGTTACGGCAAAAACTGGATGCAATTTGTGTACAAAACGGACAATCTCTTTCAAAGTATCAGGATTTCATACGGAAACTCGTCTGTTACAAAGGGATTTCATTTTTTTAAAGTTATTTGAACTCCTAACTTTTTGAGTGTTCAAAATGCACCATTCAAAGCCACATCATCATTTTTCAATCCTTTCTCACTTCATTTGTTATTTTTCATGCATTTACTAATTATTTTGAGCTATAAGACCATAAAATTGAAAAGCATTTCAAATGAACTCTGAAAAGGTTGAAAGTTGGCATGGTATCATCATTTCATCCACATAGCATGTGCAAGAAAGTTAAGAGGGTTACGGCAAAAACTGGATGCACTTCGTGTACAAAACGGACAATCTCTTTCAAAGTATCAGGATTTCATACGGAAACTCGTCTGTTAAAAAGGGATTTCATTTTTTAAAACTTATTTGAACTCGTGACTTTTTGTGTGTTCAAAATGCACCATTCAAAGCCACATCATCATTTTTCAATCCTTTCTGACTTCATTTGTTATTTTTCATGCATTTACTAATTATTTTGAGCTATAAGACCATAAAATTGAAAAGAATTTCAAATGAACTCTGAAAAGGTTGAAAGTTGGCATGGTATCATCATTTCATCCACATAGCATGTGCAAGAAAGTTAAGAGGGTTACGGCAAAAACTGGATGCACTTCGTGTACAAAACGGACCATCTCTTTCAAAGTATCAGGATTTCATACGGAAACTCGTCTGTTACAAAGGGATTTCATTTTTTAAAACTTATTTGAACTCCTGACTTTTTGTGTGTTCAAAATGCACCATTCAAAGCCACATCATCATTTTTCAATCCTTTCTGACTTCATTTGTTATTTTTCATGCATTCACTAATTATTTTGAGCTATAAGACCATAAAATTGAAAAGCATTTCAAATGAACTCTGAAAAGGTTGAAAGTTGGCATGGTATCATCATTTCATCCACATAGCATGTGCAAGAAAGTTAAGAGGGTTACGGCAAAAACTGGATGCACTTCGTGTACAAAACGGACAATCTCTTTCAAAGTATCAGGATTTCATACGGAAACTCGTCTGTTACAGAGGGATTTCATTTTTTTAAACTTATTTGAACTCCTGACTTTTTGTGTGTTCAAAATGCACCATTCAAAGCCACATCATCATTTTTCAATCCTTTCTCACTTCATTTGTTATTTTTCATGCATTCACTAATTATTTTGAGCTATAAGACCATAAAATTGAAAAGCATTTCAAATGAACTCTTAAAAGGTTGAAAGTTGGCATGGTATCATCATTTCATCCACATAGCATGTGCAAGAAAGTTAAGAGGGTTACGGCAAAAACTGGATGCACTTCGTGTACAAAACGGACAATCTCTTTCAAACTATCAGGATTTCATACGGAAACTCGTCTGTTAAAAAGGGATTTCATTTTTTAAAACTTATTTGAACTCGTGACTTTTTGTGTGTTCAAAATGCACCATTCAAAGCCACATCATCATTTTTCAATCCTTTCTGACTTCATTTGTTATTTTTCATGCATTTACTAATTATTTTGAGCTATAAGACCATAAAATTGAAAAGCATTTCAAATGAACTCTGAAAAGGTTGAAAGTTGGCATGGTATCATCATTTCATCCACATAGCATGTGCAAGAAAGTTAAGAGGGTTACGGCAAAAACTGGATGCACTTCGTGTACAAAACGGACAATCTCTTTCAAAGTATCAGGATTTCATACAGAAACTCGTCTGTTAAAAAGGGATTTCATTTTTTTAAACTTATTTGAACTCCTGACTTTTTGTGTGTTCAAAATGCACCATTCAAAGCCACATCATCATTTTTCAATCCTTTCTGACTTCATTTGTTATTTTTCATGCATTTACTAATTATTTTGAGCTATAAGACCATAAAATTGAAAAGAATTTCAAATGAACTCTGAAAAGGTTGAAAGTTGGCATGGTATCATCATTTCATCCACATAGCATGTGCAAGAAAGTTAAGAGGGTTACGGCAAAAACTGGATGCACTTCGTGTACAAAACGGACCATCTCTTTCAAAGTATCAGGATTTCATACGGAAACTCGTCTGTTACAAAGGGATTTCATTTTTTAAAACTTATTTGAACTCCTGACTTTTTGTGTGTTCAAAATGCACCATTCAAAGCCACATCATCATTTTTCAATCCTTTCTGACTTCATTTGTTATTTTTCATGCATTCACTAATTATTTTGAGCTATAAGACCATAAAATTGAAAAGCATTTCAAATGAACTCTGAAAAGGTTGAAAGTTGGCATGGTATCATCATTTCATCCACATAGCATGTGCAAGAAAGTTAAGAGGGTTACGGCAAAAACTGGATGCACTTCGTGTACAAAACGGACAATCTCTTTCAAAGTATCAGGATTTCATACGGAAACTCGTCTGTTACAGAGGGATTTCATTTTTTTAAACTTATTTGAACTCCTGACTTTTTGTGTGTTCAAAATGCACCATTCAAAGCCACATCATCATTTTTCAATCCTTTCTCACTTCATTTGTTATTTTTCATGCATTCACTAATTATTTTGAGCTATAAGACCATAAAATTGAAAAGCATTTCAAATGAACTCTGAAAAGGTTGAAAGTTGGCATGGTATCATCATTTCATCCACATAGCATGTGCAAGAAAGTTAAGAGGGTTACGGCAAAAACTGGATGCACTTCGTGTACAAAACGGACAATCTCTTTCAAAGTATCAGGATTTCATACGGAAACTCGTCTGTTACAAAGGGATTTCATTTTTTTAAAGTTATTTGAACTCCTGACTTTTTGTGTGTTCAAAATGCACCATTCAAAGCCACATCATCATTTTTCAATCCTTTCTCACTTCATTTGTTATTTTTCATGCATTTACTAATTATTTTGAGCTATAAGACCATAAAATTGAAAAGCATTTCAAATGAACTCTGAAAAGGTTGAAAGTTGGCATGGTATCATCATTTCATCCACATAGCATGTGCAAGAAAGTTAAGAGGGTTACGGCAAAAACTGGATGCACTTCGTGTACAAAACGGACAATCTCTTTCAAAGTATCAGGATTTCATACGGAAACTCGTCTGTTAAATAGGGATTTCATTTTTTTAAACTTATTTGAACTCCTGAATTTTTGTGTGTTCAAAATGCACCATTCAAAGCCACATCATCATTTTTCAATCCTTTCTGACTTCATTTGTTATTTTTCATGCATTTACTAATTATATTGAGCTATAAGACCATAAAATTGAAAAGCATTTCAAATGAACTCTGAAAAGGTTGAAAGTCGGCATGGTATCATCATTTCATCCACATAGCATGTGCAAGAAAGTTAAGAGGGTTACGGCAAAAACTGGATGCACTTCGTGTACAAAACGGACAATCTCTTTCAAACTATCAGGATTTCATACGGAAACTCGTCTGTTAAAAAGGGATTTCATTTTTTAAAACTTATTTGAACTCGTGACTTTTTGTGTGTTCAAAATGCACCATTCAAAGCCACATCATCATTTTTCAATCCTTTCTGACTTCATTTGTTATTTTTCATGCATTTACTAATTATTTTGAGCTATAAGACCATAAAATTGAAAAGCATTTCAAATGAACTCTGAAAAGGTTGAAAGTTGGCATGGTATCATCATTTCATCCACATAGCATGTGCAAGAAAGTTAAGAGGGTTACGGCAAAAACTGGATGCACTTCGTGTACAAAAAGGACAATCTCTTTCAAAGTATCAGGATTTCATACGGAAACTCGTCTGTTACAAAGGGATTTCATTTTTTAAAACTTATTCGAACTCCTGACTTTTTGTGTGTTCAAAATGCACCATTCAAAGCCACATCATCATTTTTCAATCCTTTCTGACTTCATTTGTTATTTTTCATGGATTTACTAATTATTTTGAGCTATAAGACCATAAAATTGAAAAGCATTTCAAATGAACTCTGAAAAGGTTGAAAGTTGGCATGGTATCATCATTTCATCCACATAGCATGTGCAAGAAAGTTAAGAGGGTTACGGCAAAAACTGGATGCACTTTGTGTACAAAACGGACAATCTCTTTCAAAGTATCAGGATTTCATACGGAAACTCGTCTGTTACAAAGGGATTTCATTTTTTTAAAGTTATTTGAACTCCTGACTTTTTGTGTGTTCAAAATGCACCATTCAAAGCCACATCATCATTTTTCAATCCTTTCTCACTTCATTTGTTATTTTTCATGCATTTACTAATTATTTTGAGCTATAAGACCATAAAATTGAAAAGCATTTCAAATGAACTCTGAAAAGGTTGAAAGTTGGCATGGTATCATCATTTCATCCACATAGCATGTGCAAGAAAGTTAAGAGGGTTACGGCAAAAACTGGATGCACTTCGTGTACAAAACGGACAATCTCTTTCAAAGTATCAGGATTTCATACGGAAACTCGTCTGTTAAATAGGGATTTCATTTTTTTAAACTTATTTGAACTCCTGAATTTTTGTGTGTTCAAAATGCACCATTCAAAGCCACATCATCATTTTTCAATCCTTTCTGACTTCATTTGTTATTTTTCATGCATTTACTAATTATATTGAGCTATAAGACCATAAAATTGAAAAGCATTTCAAATGAACTCTGAAAAGGTTGAAAGTCGGCATGGTATCATCATTTCATCCACATAGCATGTGCAAGAAAGTTAAGAGGGTTACGGCAAAAACTGGATGCACTTCGTGTACAAAACGGACAATCTCTTTCAAACTATCAGGATTTCATACGGAAACTCGTCTGTTAAAAAGGGATTTCATTTTTTAAAACTTATTTGAACTCGTGACTTTTTGTGTGTTCAAAATGCACCATTCAAAGCCACATCATCATTTTTCAATCCTTTCTGACTTCATTTGTTATTTTTCATGCATTTACTAATTATTTTGAGCTATAAGACCATAAAATTGAAAAGCATTTCAAATGAACTCTGAAAAGGTTGAAAGTTGGCATGGTATCATCATTTCATCCACATAGCATGTGCAAGAAAGTTAAGAGGGTTACGGCAAAAACTGGATGCACTTCGTGTACAAAAAGGACAATCTCTTTCAAAGTATCAGGATTTCATACGGAAACTCGTCTGTTACAAAGGGATTTCATTTTTTAAAACTTATTCGAACTCCTGACTTTTTGTGTGTTCAAAATGCACCATTCAAAGCCACATCATCATTTTTCAATCCTTTCTGACTTCATTTGTTATTTTTCATGGATTTACTAATTATTTTGAGCTATAAGACCATAAAATTGAAAAGCATTTCAAATGAACTCTGAAAAGGTTGAAAGTTGGCATGGTATCATCATTTCATCCACATAGCATGTGCAAGAAAGTTAAGAGGGTTACGGCAAAAACTGGATGCAATTTGTGTACAAAACGGACAATCTCTTTCAAAGTATCAGGATTTCATACGGAAACTCGTCTGTTACAAAGGGATTTCATTTTTTTAAAGTTATTTGAACTCCTAACTTTTTGAGTGTTCAAAATGCACCATTCAAAGCCACATCATCATTTTTCAATCCTTTCTCACTTCATTTGTTATTTTTCATGCATTTACTAATTATTTTGAGCTATAAGACCATAAAATTGAAAAGCATTTCAAATGAACTCTGAAAAGGTTGAAAGTTGGCATGGTATCATCATTTCATCCACATAGCATGTGCAAGAAAGTTAAGAGGGTTACGGCAAAAACTGGATGCACTTCGTGTACAAAACGGACAATCTCTTTCAAAGTATCAGGATTTCATACGGAAACTCGTCTGTTAAAAAGGGATTTCATTTTTTTAAACTTATTTGAACTCCTGACTTTTTGTGTGTTCAAAATGCACCATTCAAAGCCACATCATCATTTTTCAATCCTTTCTGACTTCATTTGTTATTTTTCATGCATTTACTAATTATTTTGAGCTATAAGACCATAAAATTGAAAAGAATTTCAAATGAACTCTGAAAAGGTTGAAAGTTGGCATGGTATCATCATTTCATCCACATAGCATGTGCAAGAAAGTTAAGAGGGTTACGGCAAAAACTGGATGCACTTCGTGTACAAAACGGACCATCTCTTTCAAAGTATCAGGATTTCATACGGAAACTCGTCTGTTACAAAGGGATTTCATTTTTTAAAACTTATTTGAACTCCTGACTTTTTGTGTGTTCAAAATGCACCATTCAAAGCCACATCATCATTTTTCAATCCTTTCTGACTTCATTTGTTATTTTTCATGCATTCACTAATTATTTTGAGCTATAAGACCATAAAATTGAAAAGCATTTCAAATGAACTCTGAAAAGGTTGAAAGTTGGCATGGTATCATCATTTCATCCACATAGCATGTGCAAGAAAGTTAAGAGGGTTACGGCAAAAACTGGATGCACTTCGTGTACAAAACGGACAATCTCTTTCAAAGTATCAGGATTTCATACGGAAACTCGTCTGTTACAGAGGGATTTCATTTTTTTAAACTTATTTGAACTCCTGACTTTTTGTGTGTTCAAAATGCACCATTCAAAGCCACATCATCATTTTTCAATCCTTTCTCACTTCATTTGTTATTTTTCATGCATTCACTAATTATTTTGAGCTATAAGACCATAAAATTGAAAAGCATTTCAAATGAACTCTTAAAAGGTTGAAAGTTGGCATGGTATCATCATTTCATCCACATAGCATGTGCAAGAAAGTTAAGAGGGTTACGGCAAAAACTGGATGCACTTCGTGTACAAAACGGACAATCTCTTTCAAAGTATCAGGATTTCATACGGAAACTCGTCTGTTACAAAGGGATTTCATTTTTTTAAACTTATTTGAACTCCTGACTTTTTGTGTGTTCAAAATGCACCATTCAAAGCCACATCATCATTTTTCAATCCTTTCTGACTTCATTTGTTATTTTTCATGCATTTACTAATTATTTTGAGCTATAAGACCATAAAATTGAAAAGCATTTCAAATGAACTCTTAAAAGGTTGAAAGTTGGTATGGTATCATCATTTCATCCACATAGCATGTGCAAGAAAGTTAAGAGGGTTACGGCAAAAACTGGATGCACTTCGTGTACAAAACGGACAATCTCTTTCAAAGTATCAGGATTTCATACGGAAACTCGTCTGTTAAATAGGGATTTCATTTTTTTAAACTTATTTGAACTCCTGAATTTTTGTGTGTTCAAAATGCACCATTCAAAGCCACATCATCATTTTTCAATCCTTTCTGACTTCATTTGTTATTTTTCATGCATTTACTAATTATATTGAGCTATAAGACCATAAAATTGAAAAGCATTTCAAATGAACTCTGAAAAGGTTGAAAGTCGGCATGGTATCATCATTTCATCCACATAGCATGTGCAAGAAAGTTAAGAGGGTTACGGCAAAAACTGGATGCACTTCGTGTACAAAACGGACAATCTCTTTCAAAGTATCAGGATTTCATACGGAAACTCGTCTGTTAAAAAGGGATTTCATTTTTTAAAACTTATTTGAACTCGTGACTTTTTGTGTGTTCAAAATGCACCATTCAAAGCCACATCATCATTTTTCAATCCTTTCTGACTTCATTTGTTATTTTTCATGCATTTACTAATTATTTTGAGCTATAAGACCATAAAATTGAAAAGCATTTCAAATGAACTCTGAAAAGGTTGAAAGTTGGCATGGTATCATCATTTCATCCACATAGCATGTGCAAGAAAGTTAAGAGGGTTACGGCAAAAACTGGATGCACTTCGTGTACAAAACGGACAATCTCTTTCAAAGTATCAGGATTTCATACGGAAACTCGTCTGTTACAAAGGGATTTCATTTTTTAAAACTTATTCGAACTCCTGACTTTTTGTGTGTTCAAAATGCACCATTCAAAGCCACATCATCATTTTTCAATCCTTTCTGACTTCATTTGTTATTTTTCATGGATTTACTAATTATTTTGAGCTGTAAGACCATAAAATTGAAAAGCATTTCAAATGAACTCTGAAAAGGTTGAAAGTTGGCATGGTATCATCATTTCATCCACATAGCATGTGCAAGAAAGTTAAGAGGGTTACGGCAAAAACTGGATGCACTTTGTGTACAAAACGGACAATCTCTTTCAAAGTATCAGGATTTCATACGGAAACTCGTCTGTTACAAAGGGATTTCATTTTTTTAAAGTTATTTGAACTCCTAACTTTTTGAGTGTTCAAAATGCACCATTCAAAGCCACATCATCATTTTTCAATCCTTTCTCACTTCATTTGTTATTTTTCATGCATTTACTAATTATTTTGAGCTATAAGACCATAAAATTGAAAAGCATTTCAAATGAACTCTGAAAAGGTTGAAAGTTGGCATGGTATCATCATTTCATCCACATAGCATGTGCAAGAAAGTTAAGAGGGTTACGGCAAAAACTGGATGCACTTCGTGTACAAAACGGACAATCTCTTTCAAAGTATCAGGATTTCATACGGAAACTCGTCTGTTAAAAAGGGATTTCATTTTTTAAAACTTATTTGAACTCCTGACTTTTTGTGTGTTCAAAATGCACCATTCAAAGCCACATCATCATTTTTCAATCCTTTCTGACTTCATTTGTTATTTTTCATGCATTTACTAATTATTTTGAGCTATAAGACCATAAAATTGAAAAGCATTTCAAATGAACTCTGAAAAGGTTGAAAGTTGGCATGGTATCATCATTTCATCCACATAGCATGTGCAAGAAAGTTAAGAGGGTTACGGCAAAAACTGGATGCACTTCGTGTACAAAACGGACAATCTCTTTCAAAGTATCAGGATTTCATACGGAAACTCGTCTGTTACAAAGGGATTTCATTTTTTAAAACTTATTCGAACTCCTGACTTTTTGTGTGTTCAAAATGCACCATTCAAAGCCACATCATCATTTTTCAATCCTTTCTGACTTCATTTGTTATTTTTCATGGATTTACTAATTATTTTGAGCTTTAAGACCATAAAATTGAAAAGCATTTCAAATGAACTCTGAAAAGGTTGAAAGTTGGCATGGTATCATCATTTCATCCACATAGCATGTGCAAGAAAGTTAAGAGGGTTACGGCAAAAACTGGATGCACTTTGTGTACAAAACGGACAATCTCTTTCAAAGTATCAGGATTTCATACGGAAACTCGTCTGTTACAAAGGGATTTCATTTTTTTAAAGTTATTTGAACTCCTAACTTTTTGAGTGTTCAAAATGCACCATTCAAAGCCACATCATCATTTTTCAATCCTTTCTCACTTCATTTGTTATTTTTCATGCATTTACTAATTATTTTGAGCTATAAGACCATAAAATTGAAAAGCATTTCAAATGAACTCTGAAAAGGTTGAAAGTTGGCATGGTATCATCATTTCATCCACATAGCATGTGCAAGAAAGTTAAGAGGGTTACGGCAAAAACTGGATGCACTTCGTGTACAAAACGGACAATCTCTTTCAAAGTATCAGGATTTCATACGGAAACTCGTCTGTTAAAAAGGGATTTCATTTTTTAAAACTTATTTGAACTCCTGACTTTTTGTGTGTTCAAAATGCACCATTCAAAGCCACATCATCATTTTTCAATCCTTTCTGACTTCATTTGTTATTTTTCATGCATTTACTAATTATTTTGAGCTATAAGACCATAAAATTGAAAAGCATTTCAAATGAACTCTGAAAAGGTTGAAAGTTGGCATGGTATCATCATTTCATCCACATAGCATGTGCAAGAAAGTTAAGAGGGTTACGGCAAAAACTGGATGCACTTCGTGTACAAAACGGACAATCTCTTTCAAAGTATCAGGATTTCATACGGAAACTCGTCTGTTAAAAAGGGATTTCATTTTTTAAAACTTATTTGAACTCCTGACTTTTTGTGTGTTCAAAATGCACCATTCAAAGCCACATCATCATTTTTCAATCCTTTCTGACTTCATTTGTTATTTTTCATGCATTTACTAATTATTTTGAGCTATAAGACCATAAAATTGAAAAGCATTTCAAATGAACTCTGAAAAGGTTGAAAGTTGGCATGGTATCATCATTTCATCCACATAGCATGTGCAAGAAAGTTAAGAGGGTTACGGCAAAAACTGGATGCACTTCGTGTACAAAACGGACGATCTCTTTCAAAGTATCAGGATTTCATACGGAAACTCGTCTGTTACAAAGGGATTTCATTTTTTAAAACTTATTTGAACTGCTGACTTTTTGTGTGTTCAAAATGCACCATTCAAAGCCACATCATCAATTTTCAATCCTTTCTGACTTCATTTGTTATTTTTCATGCATTCACTAATTATTTTGAGCTATAAGACCATAAAATTGAAAATCATTTCAAATGAACTCTGAAAAGGTTGAAAGTTGGCATGGTATCATCATTTCATCCACATAGCATGTGCAAGAAAGTTAAGAGGGTTACGGCAAAAACTGGATGCACTTCGTGTACAAAACGGACAATCTCTTTCAAAGTATCAGGATTTCATACGGAAACTCGTCTGTTAAAAAGGGATTTCATTTTTTAAAACTTATTTGAACTCCTGACTTTTTGTGTGTTCAAAATGCACCATTCAAAGCCACATCATCATTTTTCAATCCTTTCTGACTTCATTTGTTATTTTTCATGCATTTACTAATTATTTTGAGCTATAAGACCATAAAATTGAAAAGCATTTCAAATGAACTCTGAAAAGGTTGAAAGTTGGCATGGTATCATCATTTCATCCACATAGCATGTGCAAGAAAGTTAAGAGGGTTACGGCAAAAACTGGATGCACTTCGTGTACAAAACGGACAATCTCTTTCAAAGTATCAGGATTTCATACGGAAACTCGTCTGTTACAAAGGGATTTCATTTTTTAAAACTTATTCGAACTCCTGACTTTTTGTGTGTTCAAAATGCACCATTCAAAGCCACATCATCATTTTTCAATCCTTTCTGACTTCATTTGTTATTTTTCATGGATTTACTAATTATTTTGAGCTTTAAGACCATAAAATTGAAAAGCATTTCAAATGAACTCTGAAAAGGTTGAAAGTTGGCATGGTATCATCATTTCATCCACATAGCATGTGCAAGAAAGTTAAGAGGGTTACGGCAAAAACTGGATGCACTTTGTGTACAAAACGGACAATCTCTTTCAAAGTATCAGGATTTCATACGGAAACTCGTCTGTTACAAAGGGATTTCATTTTTTTAAAGTTATTTGAACTCCTAACTTTTTGAGTGTTCAAAATGCACCATTCAAAGCCACATCATCATTTTTCAATCCTTTCTCACTTCATTTGTTATTTTTCATGCATTTACTAATTATTTTGAGCTATAAGACCATAAAATTGAAAAGCATTTCAAATGAACTCTGAAAAGGTTGAAAGTTGGCATGGTATCATCATTTCATCCACATAGCATGTGCAAGAAAGTTAAGAGGGTTACGGCAAAAACTGGATGCACTTCGTGTACAAAACGGACAATCTCTTTCAAAGTATCAGGATTTCATACGGAAACTCGTCTGTTAAAAAGGGATTTCATTTTTTAAAACTTATTTGAACTCCTGACTTTTTGTGTGTTCAAAATGCACCATTCAAAGCCACATCATCATTTTTCAATCCTTTCTGACTTCATTTGTTATTTTTCATGCATTTACTAATTATTTTGAGCTATAAGACCATAAAATTGAAAAGCATTTCAAATGAACTCTGAAAAGGTTGAAAGTTGGCATGGTATCATCATTTCATCCACATAGCATGTGCAAGAAAGTTAAGAGGGTTACGGCAAAAACTGGATGCACTTCGTGTACAAAACGGACAATCTCTTTCAAAGTATCAGGATTTCATACGGAAACTCGTCTGTTACAAAGGGATTTCATTTTTTAAAACTTATTCGAACTCCTGACTTTTTGTGTGTTCAAAATGCACCATTCAAAGCCACATCATCATTTTTCAATCCTTTCTGACTTCATTTGTTATTTTTCATGGATTTACTAATTATTTTGAGCTTTAAGACCATAAAATTGAAAAGCATTTCAAATGAACTCTGAAAAGGTTGAAAGTTGGCATGGTATCATCATTTCATCCACATAGCATGTGCAAGAAAGTTAAGAGGGTTACGGCAAAAACTGGATGCACTTTGTGTACAAAACGGACAATCTCTTTCAAAGTATCAGGATTTCATACGGAAACTCGTCTGTTACAAAGGGATTTCATTTTTTTAAAGTTATTTGAACTCCTAACTTTTTGAGTGTTCAAAATGCACCATTCAAAGCCACATCATCATTTTTCAATCCTTTCTCACTTCATTTGTTATTTTTCATGCATTTACTAATTATTTTGAGCTATAAGACCATAAAATTGAAAAGCATTTCAAATGAACTCTGAAAAGGTTGAAAGTTGGCATGGTATCATCATTTCATCCACATAGCATGTGCAAGAAAGTTAAGAGGGTTACGGCAAAAACTGGATGCACTTCGTGTACAAAACGGACAATCTCTTTCAAAGTATCAGGATTTCATACGGAAACTCGTCTGTTAAAAAGGGATTTCATTTTTTAAAACTTATTTGAACTCCTGACTTTTTGTGTGTTCAAAATGCACCATTCAAAGCCACATCATCATTTTTCAATCCTTTCTGACTTCATTTGTTATTTTTCATGCATTTACTAATTATTTTGAGCTATAAGACCATAAAATTGAAAAGCATTTCAAATGAACTCTGAAAAGGTTGAAAGTTGGCATGGTATCATCATTTCATCCACATAGCATGTGCAAGAAAGTTAAGAGGGTTACGGCAAAAACTGGATGCACTTCGTGTACAAAACGGACAATCTCTTTCAAAGTATCAGGATTTCATACGGAAACTCGTCTGTTAAAAAGGGATTTCATTTTTTAAAACTTATTTGAACTCCTGACTTTTTGTGTGTTCAAAATGCACCATTCAAAGCCACATCATCATTTTTCAATCCTTTCTGACTTCATTTGTTATTTTTCATGCATTTACTAATTATTTTGAGCTATAAGACCATAAAATTGAAAAGCATTTCAAATGAACTCTGAAAAGGTTGAAAGTTGGCATGGTATCATCATTTCATCCACATAGCATGTGCAAGAAAGTTAAGAGGGTTACGGCAAAAACTGGATGCACTTCGTGTACAAAACGGACGATCTCTTTCAAAGTATCAGGATTTCATACGGAAACTCGTCTGTTACAAAGGGATTTCATTTTTTAAAACTTATTTGAACTGCTGACTTTTTGTGTGTTCAAAATGCACCATTCAAAGCCACATCATCAATTTTCAATCCTTTCTGACTTCATTTGTTATTTTTCATGCATTCACTAATTATTTTGAGCTATAAGACCATAAAATTGAAAATCATTTCAAATGAACTCTGAAAAGGTTGAAAGTTGGCATGGTATCATCATTTCATCCACATAGCATGTGCAAGAAAGTTAAGAGGGTTACGGCAAAAACTGGATGCACTTCGTGTACAAAACGGACCATCTCTTTCAAAGTATCAGGATTTCATACGGAAACTCGTCTGTTACAAAGGGATTTCATTTTTTAAAACTTATTTGAACTCCTGACTTTTTGTGTGTTCAAAATGCACCATTCAAAGCCACATCATCATTTTTCAATCCTTTCTGACTTCATTTGTTATTTTTCATGGATTTACTAATTATTTTGAGCTATAAGACCATAAAATTGAAAAGCATTTCAAATGAACTCTGAAAAGGTTGAAAGTTGGCATGGTATCATCATTTCATCCACATAGCATGTGCAAGAAAGTTAAGAGGGTTACGGCAAAAACTGGATGCACTTCGTGTACAAAACGGACAATCTCTTTCAAAGTATCAGGATTTCATACGGAAACTCGTCTGTTAAAAAGGGATTTCATTTTTTAAAACTTATTTGAACTCCTGACTTTTTGTGTGTTCAAAATGCACCATTCAAAGCCACATCATCATTTTTCAATCCTTTCTGACTTCATTTGTTATTTTTCATGCATTTACTAATTATATTGAGCTATAAGACCATAAAATTGAAAAGCATTTCAAATGAACTCTGAAAAGGTTGAAAGTCGGCATGGTATCATCATTTCATCCACATAGCATGTGCAAGAAAGTTAAGAGGGTTACGGCAAAAACTGGATGCACTTCGTGTACAGAACGGACGATCTCTTTCAAAGTATCAGGATTTCATACGGAAACTCGTCTGTTACAAAGGGATTTCATTTTTTAAAACTTATTTGAACTCCTGACTTTTTGTGCGTTCAAAATGCACCATTCAAAGCCACATCATCATTTTTCAATCCGTTCTCACTTCATTTGTTATTTTTCATGCATTCACTAATTATTTTGAGCTATAAGACCATAAAATTGAAAAGCATTTCAAATGAACTCTGAAAAGGTTGAAAGTTGGCATGGTATCATCATTTCATCCACATAGCATGTGCAAGAAAGTTAAGAGGGTTACGGCAAAAACTGGATGCACTTCGTGTACAAAACGGACAATCTCTTTCAAAGTATCAGGATTTCATACGGAAACTCGTCTGTTACAAAGGGATTTCATTTTTTAAACTTATTTGAACTCCTGACTTTTTGTGTGTTCAGAATTCACCATTCAAAGCCACATCATCATTTTCCAATCCTTTCCGACTTCATTTGTTATTTTTCATGCATTTACTAATTATTTTTAGCTATAAGACCATAAAATTGAAAAGCATTTCAAATGAACTCTGAAAAGGTTGAAAGTTGGCATGGTATCATCATTTCATCCACATAGCATGTGCAAGAAAGTTAAGAGGGTTACGGCAAAAACTGGATGCACTTCGTGTACAAAACGGACAATCTCTTTCAAAGTATCAGGATTTCATACGGAAACTCGTCCGTTAAAAAGGGATTTCATTTTTTAAAACTTATTTGAACTCCTGACTTTTTGTGTGTTCAAAATGCACCATTCAAAGCCACATCATCATTTTTCAATCCTTTCTGACTTCATTTGTTATTTTTCATGCATTTACTAATTATTTTGAGCTATAAGACCATAAAATTGAAAAGCATTTCAAATGAACTCTGAAAAGGTTGAAAGTTGGCATGGTATCATCATTTCATCCACATAGCATGTGCAAGAAAGTTAAGAGGGTTAGGCAAAAACTGGATGCACTTCGTGTACAGAACGGACGATCTCTTTCAAAGTATCAGGATTTCATACGGAAACTCGTCTGTTACAAAGGGATTTCATTTTTTAAAACTTATTTGAACTCCTGACTTTTTGTGCGTTCAAAATGCACCATTCAAAGCCACATCATCATTTTTCAATCCTTTCTGACTTCATTTGTTATTTTTCATGCATTTACTAATTATTTTGAGCTATAAGACCATAAAATTGAAAAGCATTTCAAATGAACTCTGAAAAGGTTGAAAGTTGGCATGGTATCATCATTTCATCCACATAGCATGTGCAAGAAAGTTAAGAGGGTTACGGCAAAAACTGGATGCACTTCGTGTACAAAACGGACAATCTCTTTCAAAGTATCAGGATTTCATACGGAAACTCGTCTGTTAAAAAGGGATTTCATTTTTTAAAACTTATTTGAACTCCTGACTTTTTGTGTGTTCAAAATGCACCATTCAAAGCCACATCATCATTTTTCAATCCTTTCTGACTTCATTTGTTATTTTTCATGCATTTACTAATTATTTTTAGCTATAAGACCATAAAATTGAAAAGCATTTCAAATGAACTCTGAAAAGGTTGAAAGTTGGCATGGTATCATCATTTCATCCACATAGCATGTGCAAGAAAGTTAAGAGGGTTACGGCAAAAACTGGATGCACTTCGTGTACAAAACGGACAATCTCTTTCAAAGTATCAGGATTTCATACGGAAACTCGTCTGTTAAAAAGGGATTTCATTTTTTTAAACTTATTTGAACTCCTGACTTTTTGTGTGTTCAAAATGGCACCATTCAAAGCCACATCATCATTTTTCAATCCTTTCTGACTTCATTTGTTATTTTTCATGCATTTACTAATTATTTTGAGCAATAAGACCATAAAATTGAGAAGCATTTCAAATGAACTCTGAAAAGGTTGAAAGTTGGCATGGTATCATCATTTCATCCACATAGCATGTGCAAGAAAGTTAAGAGGGTTACGGCAAAAACTGGATGCACTTCGTGTACAAAACGGACCAATCTCTTTCAAAGTATCAGGATTTCATACGGAAACTCGTCTGTTACAAAGGGATTTCATTTTTTTAAACTTATTTGAACTCCTGACTTTTTGTGTGTTCAAAATGCACCATTCAAAGCCACATCATCATTTTTCAATCCTTTCTGACTTCATTTGTTATTTTTCATGCATTTACTAATTATTTTGAGCTATAAGACCATAAAATTGAAAAGCATTTCAAATGAACTCTGAAAAGGTTGAAAGTTGGCATGGTATCATCATTTCATCCACATAGCATGTGCAAGAAAGTTAAGAGGGTTAGGCAAAAACTGGATGCACTTCGTGTACAGAACGGACGATCTCTTTCAAAGTATCAGGATTTCATACGGAAACTCGTCTGTTACAAAGGGATTTCATTTTTTAAAACTTATTTGAACTCCTGACTTTTTGTGCGTTCAAAATGCACCATTCAAAGCCACATCATCATTTTTCAATCCTTTCTGACTTCATTTGTTATTTTTCATGCATTTACTAATTATTTTGAGCTATAAGACCATAAAATTGAAAAGCATTTCAAATGAACTCTGAAAAGGTTGAAAGTTGGCATGGTATCATCATTTCATCCACATAGCATGTGCAAGGAATGTTAAGAGGGTTACGGCAAAAACTGGATGCACTTCGTGTACAAACGGACAATCTCTTTCAAAGTATCAGGATTTCATACGGAAACTCGTCTGTTAAAAAGGGATTTCATTTTTTAAAACTTATTTGAACTCCTGACTTTTTGTGTGTTCAAAATGCACCATTCAAAGCCACATCATCATTTTTCAATCCTTTCTGACTTCATTTGTTATTTTTCATGCATTTACTAATTATTTTTAGCTATAAGACCATAAAATTGAAAAGCATTTCAAATGAACTCTGAAAAGGTTGAAAGTTGGCATGGTATCATCATTTCATCCACATAGCATGTGCAAGAAAGTTAAGAGGGTTACGGCAAAAACTGGATGCACTTCGTGTACAAAACGGACAATCTCTTTCAAAGTATCAGGATTTCATACGGAAACTCGTCGGTTAAAAAGGGATTTCATTTTTTTAAACTTATTTGAACTCCTGACTTTTTGTGTGTTCAAAATGCACCATTCAAAGCCACATCATCATTTTTCAATCCTTTCTGACTTCATTTGTTATTTTTCATGCATTTACTAATTATTTTGAGCAATAAGACCATAAAATTGAAAAGCATTTCAAATGAACTCTGAAAAGGTTGAAAGTTGGCATGGTATCATCATTTCATCCACATAGCATGTGCAAGAAAGTTAAGAGGGTGACGGCAAAAACTGGATGCACTTCGTGTACAAAACGGACAATCTCTTTCAAAGTATCAGGATTTCATACGGAAACTCGTCTGTTACAAAGGGATTTCATTTTTTAAAACTTATTTGAACTCCTGACTTTTTGTGTGTTCAAAATGCACCATTCAAAGCCACATCATCATTTTTCAATCCTTTCTGACTTCATTTGTTATTTTTCATGGATTTACTAATTATTTTGTGCTGTAAGACCATAAAATTGAAAAGCATTTCAAATGAACTCTGAAAAGGTTGAAAGTTGGCATGGTATCATCATTTCATCCACATAGCATGTGCAAGAAAGTTAAGAGGGTTACGGCAAAAACTGGATGCACTTCGTGTACAAAACGGACAATCTCTTTCAAAGTATCAGGATTTCATACGGAAACTCGTCTGTTAAATAGGGATTTCATTTTTTTAAACTTATTTGAACTCCTGACTTTTTGTGTGTTCAAAATGCACCATTCAAAGCCACATCATCATTTTTCAATCCTTTCTGACTTCATTTGTTATTTTTCATGCATTTACTAATTATTTTTAGCTATAAGACCATAAAATTGAAAAGAATTTCAACTGAACTCTGAAAAGATTGAAAGTTGGCACGGTATCATCATTTCATCCACATAGCATGTGCAAGAAAGTTAAGAGGGTTACGGCAAAAACTGGATGCACTTCGTGAACAAAACGGACCATCTCTTTCAAAGTATCAGGATTTCATACGGAAACTTGTCTGTTACAAAGGGATTTCATTTTTTAAAACTTATTTGAACTCCTGACTTTTTGTGTGTTCAAAATGCACCATTCAAAGCCACATCATCAATTTTCAATCCTTTCTGACTTCATTTGTTATTTTTCATGCATTCACTAATTATTTTGAGCTATAAGACCATAAAATTGAAAATCATTTCAAATGAACTCTGAAAAGGTTGAAAGTTGGCATGGTATCATCATTTCATCCACATAGCATGTGCAAGAAAGTTAAGAGGGTTACGGCAAAAACTGGATGCACTTCGTGTACAAAACGGACAATCTCTTTCAAAGTATCAGGATTTCATACGGAAACTCGTCTGTTAAAAAGGGATTTACTTTTTTAAAACTTATTTGAACTCCTGACTTTTTGTGTGTTCAAAATGCACCATTCAAAGCCACATCATCATTTTTCAATCCTTTCTGACTTCATTTGTTATTTTTCATGCATTTACTAATTATATTGAGCTATAAGACCATAAAATTGAAAAGCATTTCAAATGAACTCTGAAAAGGTTGAAAGTTGGCATGGTATCATCATTTCATCCACATAGCATGTGCAAGAAAGTTAAGAGGTTTATGGCAAAAACTGGATGCACTTCGTGTACAAAACGGACAATCTCTTTCAAAGTATCAGGATTTCATACGGAAACTCGTCTGTTACAAAGGGATTTCATTTTTTTAAACTTATTTGAACTCCTGACTTTTTGTGTGTTCAAAATTCACCATTCAAAGCCACATCATCATTTTTCAATCCTTTCTGACTTCATTTGTTATTTTTCATGCATTTACTAATTATTTTGAGCTATAAGACCATAAAATTGAAAAGCATTTCAAATGAACTCTGAAAAGGTTGAAAGTTGGCATGGTATCATCATTTCATCCACATAGCATGTGCAAGAAAGTTAAGAGGGTTACGGCAAAAACTGGATGCACTTCGTGTACAAAACGGACAATCTCTTTCAAAGTATCAGGATTTCATACGGAAACTCGTCTGTTACAAAGGGATTCATTTTTTTAAACTTATTTGAACTCCTGACTTTTTGTGTGTTCAAAATGCACCATTCAAAGCCACAGCATCATTTTTCAATCCTTTCTGACTTCATTTGTTATTTTTCATGGATTTACTAATTATTTTGAGCTGTAAGACCATAAAATTGAAAAGCATTTCAAATGAACTCTGAAAAGGTTGAAAGTTGGCATGGTATCATCATTTCATCCACATAGCATGTGCAAGAAAGTTAAGAGGGTTACGGCAAAAACTGGATGCACTTCGTGTACAAAACGGACAATCTCTTTCAAAGTATCAGGATTTCATACGGAAACTCGTCTGTTAAAAAGGGATTTCATTTTTTAAAACTTATTTGAACTCCTGACTTTTTGTGTGTTCAAAATGCACCATTCAAAGCCACATCATCATTTTTCAATCCTTTCTGACTTCATTTGTTATTTTTCATGCATTTACTAATTATTTTTAGCTATAAGACCATAAAATTGAAAAGCATTTCAAATGAACTCTGAAAAGGTTGAAAGTTGGCATGGTATCATCATTTCATCCACATAGCATGTGCAAGAATGTTAAGAGGGTTACGGCAAAAACTGGATGCACTTCGTGTACAAAACGGACAATCTCTTTCAAAGTATCAGGATTTCATACGGAAACTCGTCTGTTAAAAAGGGATTTCATTTTTTAAAACTTATTTGAACTCCTGACTTTTTGTGTGTTCAAAATGCACCATTCAAAGCCACATCATCATTTTTCAATCCTTTCTGACTTCATTTGTTATTTTTCATGCATTTACTAATTATTTTTAGCTATAAGACCATAAAATTGAAAAGCATTTCAAATGAACTCTGAAAAGGTTGAAAGTTGGCATGGTATCATCATTTCATCCACATAGCATGTGCAAGAAAGTTAAGAGGGTTACGGCAAAAACTGGATGCACTTCGTGTACAAAACGGACAATCTCTTTCAAAGTATCAGGATTTCATACGGAAACTCGTCGGTTAAAAAGGGATTTCATTTTTTTAAACTTATTTGAACTCCTGACTTTTTGTGTGTTCAAAATGCACCATTCAAAGCCACATCATCATTTTTCAATCCTTTCTGACTTCATTTGTTATTTTTCATGCATTTACTAATTATTTTGAGCAATAAGACCATAAAATTGAAAAGCATTTCAAATGAACTCTGAAAAGGTTGAAAGTTGGCATGGTATCATCATTTCATCCACATAGCATGTGCAAGAAAGTTAAGAGGGTGACGGCAAAAACTGGATGCACTTCGTGTACAAAACGGACAATCTCTTTCAAAGTATCAGGATTTCATACGGAAACTCGTCTGTTACAAAGGGATTTCATTTTTTAAAACTTATTTGAACTCCTGACTTTTTGTGTGTTCAAAATGCACCATTCAAAGCCACATCATCATTTTTCAATCCTTTCTGACTTCATTTGTTATTTTTCATGGATTTACTAATTATTTTGTGCTGTAAGACCATAAAATTGAAAAGCATTTCAAATGAACTCTGAAAAGGTTGAAAGTTGGCATGGTATCATCATTTCATCCACATAGCATGTGCAAGAAAGTTAAGAGGGTTACGGCAAAAACTGGATGCACTTCGTGTACAAAACGGACAATCTCTTTCAAAGTATCAGGATTTCATACGGAAACTCGTCTGTTAAATAGGGATTTCATTTTTTTAAACTTATTTGAACTCCTGACTTTTTGTGTGTTCAAAATGCACCATTCAAAGCCACATCATCATTTTTCAATCCTTTCTGACTTCATTTGTTATTTTTCATGCATTTACTAATTATTTTTAGCTATAAGACCATAAAATTGAAAAGAATTTCAACTGAACTCTGAAAAGATTGAAAGTTGGCACGGTATCATCATTTCATCCACATAGCATGTGCAAGAAAGTTAAGAGGGTTACGGCAAAAACTGGATGCACTTCGTGAACAAAACGGACCATCTCTTTCAAAGTATCAGGATTTCATACGGAAACTTGTCTGTTACAAAGGGATTTCATTTTTTAAAACTTATTTGAACTCCTGACTTTTTGTGTGTTCAAAATGCACCATTCAAAGCCACATCATCAATTTTCAATCCTTTCTGACTTCATTTGTTATTTTTCATGCATTCACTAATTATTTTGAGCTATAAGACCATAAAATTGAAAATCATTTCAAATGAACTCTGAAAAGGTTGAAAGTTGGCATGGTATCATCATTTCATCCACATAGCATGTGCAAGAAAGTTAAGAGGGTTACGGCAAAAACTGGATGCACTTCGTGTACAAAACGGACAATCTCTTTCAAAGTATCAGGATTTCATACGGAAACTCGTCTGTTAAAAAGGGATTTACTTTTTTAAAACTTATTTGAACTCCTGACTTTTTGTGTGTTCAAAATGCACCATTCAAAGCCACATCATCATTTTTCAATCCTTTCTGACTTCATTTGTTATTTTTCATGCATTTACTAATTATATTGAGCTATAAGACCATAAAATTGAAAAGCATTTCAAATGAACTCTGAAAAGGTTGAAAGTTGGCATGGTATCATCATTTCATCCACATAGCATGTGCAAGAAAGTTAAGAGGTTTATGGCAAAAACTGGATGCACTTCGTGTACAAAACGGACAATCTCTTTCAAAGTATCAGGATTTCATACGGAAACTCGTCTGTTACAAAGGGATTTCATTTTTTTAAACTTATTTGAACTCCTGACTTTTTGTGTGTTCAAAATTCACCATTCAAAGCCACATCATCATTTTTCAATCCTTTCTGACTTCATTTGTTATTTTTCATGCATTTACTAATTATTTTGAGCTATAAGACCATAAAATTGAAAAGCATTTCAAATGAACTCTGAAAAGGTTGAAAGTTGGCATGGTATCATCATTTCATCCACATAGCATGTGCAAGAAAGTTAAGAGGGTTACGGCAAAAACTGGATGCACTTCGTGTACAAAACGGACAATCTCTTTCAAAGTATCAGGATTTCATACGGAAACTCGTCTGTTACAAAGGGATTCATTTTTTTAAACTTATTTGAACTCCTGACTTTTTGTGTGTTCAAAATGCACCATTCAAAGCCACAGCATCATTTTTCAATCCTTTCTGACTTCATTTGTTATTTTTCATGGATTTACTAATTATTTTGAGCTGTAAGACCATAAAATTGAAAAGCATTTCAAATGAACTCTGAAAAGGTTGAAAGTTGGCATGGTATCATCATTTCATCCACATAGCATGTGCAAGAAAGTTAAGAGGGTTACGGCAAAAACTGGATGCACTTCGTGTACAAAACGGACAATCTCTTTCAAAGTATCAGGATTTCATACGGAAACTCGTCTGTTAAAAAGGGATTTCATTTTTTAAAACTTATTTGAACTCCTGACTTTTTGTGTGTTCAAAATGCACCATTCAAAGCCACATCATCATTTTTCAATCCTTTCTGACTTCATTTGTTATTTTTCATGCATTTACTAATTATTTTTAGCTATAAGACCATAAAATTGAAAAGAATTTCAACTGAACTCTGAAAAGGTTGAAAGTTGGCACGGTATCATCATTTCATCCACATAGCATGTGCAAGAAAGTTAAGAGGGTTACGGCAAAAACTGGATGCACTTCGTGTACAAAACGGACCATCTCTTTCAAAGTATCAGGATTTCATACGGAAACTTGTCTGTTACAAAGGGATTTCATTTTTTAAAACTTATTTGAACTCCTGACTTTTTGTGTGTTCAAAATGCACCATTCAAAGCCACATCATCAATTTTCAATCCTTTCTGACTTCATTTGTTATTTTTCATGCATTCACTAATTATTTTGAGCTATAAGACCATAAAATTGAAATCATTTCAAATGAACTCTGAAAAGGTTGAAAGTTGGCATGGTATCATCATTTCATCCACATAGCATGTGCAAGAAAGTTAAGAGGGTTACGGCAAAAACTGGATGCACTTCGTGTACAAAACGGACAATCTCTTTCAAAGTATCAGGATTTCATACGGAAACTCGTCTGTTAAAAAGGGATTTCATTTTTTAAAACTTATTTGAACTCCTGACTTTTTGTGTGTTCAAAATGCACCATTCAAAGCCACATCATCATTTTTCAATCCTTTCTGACTTCATTTGTTATTTTTCATGCATTTACTAATTATATTGAGCTATAAGACCATAAAATTGAAAAGCATTTCAAATGAACTCTGAAAAGGTTGAAAGTTGGCATGGTATCATCATTTCATCCACATAGCATGTGCAAGAAAGTTAAGAGGGTTATGGCAAAAACTGGATGCACTTCGTGTACAAAACGGACAATCTCTTTCAAAGTATCAGGATTTCATACGGAAACTCGTCTGTTACAAAGGGATTTCATTTTTTTAAACTTATTTGAACTCCTGACTTTTTGTGTGTTCAAAATTCACCATTCAAAGCCACATCATCATTTTTCAATCCTTTCTGACTTCATTTGTTATTTTTCATGCATTTACTAATTATTTTGAGCTATAAGACCATAAAATTGAAAAGCATTTCAAATGAACTCTGAAAAGGTTGAAAGTTGGCATGGTATCATCATTTCATCCACATAGCATGTGCAAGAAAGTTAAGAGGGTTACGGCAAAAACTGGATGCACTTCGTGTACAAAACGGACAATCTCTTTCAAAGTATCAGGATTTCATACGGAAACTCGTCTGTTACAAAGGGATTTCATTTTTTAAAACTTATTTGAACTCCTGACTTTTTGTGTGTTCAAAATGCACCATTCAAAGCCACATCATCATTTTTCAATCCTTTCTGACTTCGTTTGTTATTTTTCTTGCATTTACTAATTATTTTGAGCAATAAGACCATAAAATTGAAAAGCATTTCAAATGAACTCTGAAAAGGTTGAAAGTTGGCATGGTATCATCATTTCATCCACATAGCATGTGCAAGAAAGTTAAGAGGGTTACGGCAAAAACTGGATGCACTTCGTGTACAAAACGGACAATCTCTTTCAAAGTATCAGGATTTCATACGGAAACTCGTCGGTTAAAAAGGGATTTCATTTTTTTAAACTTATTTGAACTCCTGACTTTTTGTGTGTTCAAAATGCACCATTCAAAGCCACATCATCATTTTTCAATCCTTTCTGACTTCATTTGTTATTTTTCATGCATTTACTAATTATTTTGAGCAATAAGACCATAAAATTGAAAAGCATTTCAAATGAACTCTGAAAAGGTTGAAAGTTGGCATGGTATCATCATTTCATCCACATAGCATGTGCAAGAAAGTTAAGAGGGTTACGGCAAAAACTGGATGCACTTCGTGTACAAAACGGACAATCTCTTTCAAAGTATCAGGATTTCATACGGAAACTCGTCTGTTACAAAGGGATTTCATTTTTTAAAACTTATTTGAACTCCTGACTTTTTGTGTGTTCAAAATGCACCATTCAAAGCCACATCATCATTTTTCAATCCTTTCTGACTTCGTTTGTTATTTTTCTTGCATTTACTAATTATTTTGAGCAATAAGACCATAAAATTGAAAAGCATTTCAAATGAACTCTGAAAAGGTTGAAAGTTGGCATGGTATCATCATTTCATCCACATAGCATGTGCAAGAAAGTTAAGAGGGTTACGGCAAAAACTGGATGCACTTCGTGTACAAAACGGACAATCTCTTTCAAAGTATCAGGATTTCATACGGAAACTCGTCTGTTACAAAGGGATTTCATTTTTTAAAACTTATTTGAACTCCTGACTTTTTGTGTGTTCAAAATGCACCATTCAAAGCCACATCATCATTTTTCAATCCTTTCTGACTTCATTTGTTATTTTTCATGGATTTACTAATTATTTTGAGCTATAAGACCATAAAATTGAAAAGCATTTCAAATGAACTCTGAAAAGGTTGAAAGTTGGCATGGTATCATCATTTCATCCACATAGCATGTGCAAGAAAGTTAAGAGGGTTACGGCAAAAACTGGATGCACTTCGTGTACAAAACGGACAATCTCTTTCAAAGTATCAGGATTTCATACGGAAACTCGTCGGTTAAAAAGGGATTTCATTTTTTTAAACTTATTTGAACTCCTGACTTTTTGTGTGTTCAAAATGCACCATTCAAAGCCACATCATCATTTTTCAATCCTTTCTGACTTCATTTGTTATTTTTCATGCATTTACTAATTATTTTGAGCAATAAGACCATAAAATTGAAAAGCATTTCAAATGAACTCTGAAAAGGTTGAAAGTTGGCATGGTATCATCATTTCATCCACATAGCATGTGCAAGAAAGTTAAGAGGGTTACGGCAAAAACTGGATGCACTTCGTGTACAAAACGGACAATCTCTTTCAAAGTATCAGGATTTCATACGGAAACTCGTCTGTTACAAAGGGATTTCATTTTTTAAAACTTATTTGAACTCCTGACTTTTTGTGTGTTCAAAATGCACCATTCAAAGCCACATCATCATTTTTCAATCCTTTCTGACTTCATTTGTTATTTTTCATGGATTTACTAATTATTTTGAGCTGTAAGACCATAAAATTGAAAAGCATTTCAAATGAACTCTGAAAAGGTTCAAAGTTGGCATGGTATCATCATTTCATCCACATAGCATGTGCAAGAAAGTTAAGAGGGTTACGGCAAAAACTGGATGCACTTCGTGTACAAAACGGACAATCTCTTTCAAAGTATCAGGATTTCATACGGAAACTCGTCGGTTAAAAAGGGATTTCATTTTTTTAAACTTATTTGAACTCCTGACTTTTTGTGTGTTCAAAATGCACCATTCAAAGCCACATCATCATTTTTCAATCCTTTCTGACTTCATTTGTTATTTTTCATGCATTTACTAATTATTTTGAGCAATAAGACCATAAAATTGAAAAGCATTTCAAATGAACTCTGAAAAGGTTGAAAGTTGGCATGGTATCATCATTTCATCCACATAGCATGTGCAAGAAAGTTAAGAGGGTTACGGCAAAAACTGGATGAACTTCGTGTACAAAACGGACAATCTCTTTCAAAGTATCAGGATTTCATACGGAAACTCGTCTGTTACAAAGGGATTTCATTTTTTAAAACTTATTTGAACTCCTGACTTTTTGTGTGTTCAAAATGCACCATTCAAAGCCACATCATCATTTTTCAATCCTTTCTGACTTCGTTTGTTATTTTTCATGCATTTACTAATTATTTTGAGCAATAAGACCATAAAATTGAAAAGCATTTCAAATGAACTCTGAAAAGGTTGAAAGTTGGCATGGTATCATCATTTCATCCACATAGCATGTGCAAGAAAGTTAAGAGGGTTACGGCAAAAACTGGATGCACTTCGTGTACAAAACGGACAATCTCTTTCAAAGTATCAGGATTTCATACGGAAACTCGTCGGTTAAAAAGGGATTTCATTTTTTTAAACTTATTTGAACTCCTGACTTTTTGTGTGTTCAAAATGCACCATTCAAAGCCACATCATCATTTTTCAATCCTTTCTGACTTCATTTGTTATTTTTCATGCATTTACTAATTATTTTGAGCAATAAGACCATAAAATTGAAAAGCATTTCAAATGAACTCTGAAAAGGTTGAAAGTTGGCATGGTATCATCATTTCATCCACATAGCATGTGCAAGAAAGTTAAGAGGGTTACGGCAAAAACTGGATGAACTTCGTGTACAAAACGGACAATCTCTTTCAAAGTATCAGGATTTCATACGGAAACTCGTCTGTTACAAAGGGATTTCATTTTTTAAAACTTATTTGAACTCCTGACTTTTTGTGTGTTCAAAATGCACCATTCAAAGCCACATCATCATTTTTCAATCCTTTCTGACTTCGTTTGTTATTTTTCATGCATTTACTAATTATTTTGAGCAATAAGACCATAAAATTGAAAAGCATTTCAAATGAACTCTGAAAAGGTTGAAAGTTGGCATGGTATCATCATTTCATCCACATAGCATGTGCAAGAAAGTTAAGAGGGTTACGGCAAAAACTGGATGCACTTCGTGTACAAAACGGACAATCTCTTTCAAAGTATCAGGATTTCATACGGAAACTCGTCTGTTACAAAGGGATTTCATTTTTTAAAACTTATTTGAACTCCTGACTTTTTGTGTGTTCAAAATGCACCATTCAAAGCCACATCATCATTTTTCAATCCTTTCTGACTTCATTTGTTATTTTTCATGGATTTACTAATTATTTTGAGCTATAAGACCATAAAATTGAAAAGCATTTCAAATGAACTCTGAAAAGGTTGAAAGTTGGCATGGTATCATCATTTCATCCACATAGCATGTGCAAGAAAGTTAAGAGGGTTACGGCAAAAACTGGATGCACTTCGTGTACAAAACGGACAATCTCTTTCAAAGTATCAGGATTTCATACGGAAACTCGTCGGTTAAAAAGGGATTTCATTTTTTTAAACTTATTTGAACTCCTGACTTTTTGTGTGTTCAAAATGCACCATTCAAAGCCACATCATCATTTTTCAATCCTTTCTGACTTCATTTGTTATTTTTCATGCATTTACTAATTATTTTGAGCAATAAGACCATAAAATTGAAAAGCATTTCAAATGAACTCTGAAAAGGTTGAAAGTTGGCATGGTATCATCATTTCATCCACATAGCATGTGCAAGAAAGTTAAGAGGGTTACGGCAAAAACTGGATGCACTTCGTGTACAAAACGGACAATCTCTTTCAAAGTATCAGGATTTCATACGGAAACTCGTCTGTTAAAAAGGGATTTCATTTTTTAAGACTTATTTGAACACCTGACTTTTTGTGTGTTCAAAATGCACCATTCAAAGCCACATCATCATTTTTCAATCCTTTCTGACTTCATTTGTTATTTTTCATGCATTTACTAATTATTTTTAGCTATAAGACCATAAAATTGAAAATCATTTCAACTGAACTCTGAAAAGGTTGAAAGTTGGCACGGTATCATCATTTCATCCACATAGCATGTGCAAGAAAGTTAAGAGGGTTACGGCAAAAACTGGATGCACTTCGTGTACAAAACGGACCATCTCTTTCAAAGTATAAGGATTTCATACGGAAACTTGTCTGTTACAAAGGGATTTCATTTTTTAAAACTTATTTGAACTCCTGACTATTTGTGTGTTCAAAATGCACCTTTCAAAGCCACATCATCAATTTTCAATCCTTTCTGACTTCATTTGTTATTTTTCATGCATTCACTAATTATTTTGAGCTATAAGACCATAAAATTGAAAAGCATTTCAAATGAACTCTGAAAAGGTTGAAAGTTGGCATGGTATCATCATTTCATCCACATAGCATGTGCAAGAAAGTTAAGAGGGTTACGGCAAAAACTGGATGCACTTCGTGTACAAAACGGACAATCTCTTTCAAAGTATCAGGATTTCATACGGAAACTCGTCTGTTACAAAGGGATTTCATTTTTTAAAACTTATTTGAACTCCTGACTTTTTGTGTGTTCAAAATGCACCATTCAAAGCCACATCATCATTTTTCAATCCTTTCTCACTTCATTTGTTATTTTTCATGCATTTACTAATTATTTTGAGCTATAAGACCATAAAATTGAAAAGCATTTCAAATGAACTCTGAAAAGGTTGAAAGTTGGCATGGTATCATCATTTCATCCACATAGCATGTGCAAGAAAGTTAAGAGGGTTACGGCAAAAACTGGATGCACTTCATGTACAAAACGGACAATCTCTTTCAAAGTATCAGGATTTCATACGGAAACTCGTCGGTTAAAAAGGGATTTCATTTTTTTAAACTTATTTGAACTCCTGACTTTTTGTGTGTTCAAAATGCACCATTCAAAGCCACATCATCATTTTTCAATCCTTTCTGACTTCATTTGTTATTTTTCATGCATTTACTAATTATTTTTAGCTATAAGACCATAAAATTGAAAAGCATTTCAAATGAACTCTGAAAAGGTTGAAATTTGGCATGGTATCATCATTTAATCCACATAGCATGTGCAAGAAAGTTAAGAGGGTTACGGCAAAAACTGGATGCACTTCGTGTACAAAACGGACAATCTCTTTCAAAGTATCAGGATTTCATACGGAAACTCGTCGGTTAAAAAGGGATTTCATTTTTTAAAACTTATTTGAACTCCTGACTTTTTGTGTGTTCAAAATGCACCATTCAAAGCCACATCATCATTTTTCAATCCTTTCTGACTTCATTTGTTATTTTTCATGCATTTACTAATTATTTTGAGCAATAAGACCATAAAATTGAAAAGCATTTCAAATGAACTCTGAAAAGGTTGAAAGTTGGCATGGTATCATCATTTCTTCCACATAGCATGTGCAAGAAAGTTAAGAGGGTTACGGCAAAAACTGGATGCACTTCGTGTACAAAACGGACAATCTCTTTCAAAGTATCAGGATTTCATACGGAAACTCGTCTGTTAAATAGGGATTTCATTATTTTAAACTTATTTGAACTCCTGACTTTTTGTGTGTTCAAAATGCACCATTCAAAGCCACATCATCATTTTTCAATCCTTTCTGACTTCATTTGTTATTTTTCATGCATTTACTAATTATATTGAGCTATAAGACCATAAAATTGAAAAGCATTTCAAATGAACTCTGAAAAGGTTGAAAGTTGGCATGCTATCATCATTTCATCCACATAGCTTGTGCAAGAAAGTTAAGAGGGTTATGGCAAAAACTGGATGCACTTCGTGTACAAAACGGATAATCTCTTTCAAAGTATCAGGATTTCATACGGAAACTCGTCTGTTACAAAGGGATTTCATTTTTTTAAACTTATTTGAACTCCTGACTTTTTGTGTGTTCAAAATTCACCATTCAAAGCCACATCATCATTTTTCAATTCTTTCTGACTTCATTTGTTATTTTTCATGCATTTACTAATTATTTTGAGCTATAAGACCATAAAATTGAAAAGCATTTCAAATGAACTTTGAAAAGGTTGAAAGTTGGCATGGTATCATCATTTCATCCACATAGCATGTGCAAGAAAGTTAAGAGGGTTACGGCAAAAACTGGATGCACTTCGTGTACAAAACGGACAATCTCTTTCAAAGTATCAGGATTTCATACGGAAACTCGTCTGTTACAAAGGGATTTCATTTTTTAAAACTTATTTGAACTCCTGACTTTTTGTGTGTTCAAAATGCACCATTCAAAGCCACATCATCATTTTTCAATCCTTTCTGACTTCATTTGTTATTTTTCATGCATTTACTAATTATTTTGAGCTATAAGACCATAAAATTGAAAAGCATTTCAAATGAACTCTGAAAAGGTTGAAAGTTGGCATGGTATCATCATTTCATCCACATAGCATGTGCAAGAAAGTTAAAAGGGTTACGGCAAAAACTGGATGCACTTCGTGTACAAAACGGACAATCTCTTTCAAAGTATCAGGATTTCATATGGAAACTCGTTTGTTAAAAAGGGATTTCATTTTTTAAAACTTATTTGAACTCCTGACTTTTTGTGTGTTCAAAATGCACCATTCAAAGCCACATCATCATTTTTCAATCCTTTCTGACTTCATTTGTTATTTTTCATGCATTTACTAATTATTTTGAGCTATAAGACCATAAAATTGAAAAGCATTTCAAATGAACTCTGAAAAGGTTGAAAGTTGGCATGGTATCATCATTTCATCCACATAGCATGTGCAAGAAAGTTAAGAGGGTTACGGCAAAAACTGGATGCACTTCGTGTACACGAACAATCTCTTTCAAAGTATTAGGATTTCATACGGAAACTCGTCTGTTACAAAGGGATTTCATTTTTTAAAACTTATTTGAACTCCTGACTTTTTGTGTGTTCAAAATGCACCATTCAAAGCCACATCATCATTTTTCAATCCGTTCTCACTTCATTTGTTATTTTTCATGCATTCACTAATTATTTTGAGCTATAAGACCATAAAATTGAAAAGCATTTCAAATGAACTCTGAAAAGGTTGAAAGTTGGCATGGTATCATCATTTCATCCACATAGCATGTGCAAGAAAGTAAAGAGGGTTACGGCAGAAACTGGATGCACTTCGTGTACAAAATGGACAATCTCTTTCAAAGTATCAGGATTTCATACGGAAACTCGTCTGTTACAAAGGGATTTCATTTTTTAAAACTTATTTGAACTCCTGACTTTTTGTGTGTTCAAAATGCCCCATTCAAAGCCACATCATCATTTTTCAATCCTTTCTCACTTCATTTGTTATTGTTCATGCATTTACTAATTATTTTGAGCTATAAGACCATAAAATTGACAAGCATTTCAAATGAACTCTGAAAAGGTTGAAAGTTGGCATGGTATCATCATTTCATCCACATAGCATGTGCAAGAAACTTAAGAGGGTTACGACAAAAACTGGATGCACTTCGTGTACAAAACGGACAATCTCTTTCAAAGTATCCGGATTTCATACGGAAACTCGTCTGTTACAAAGGGATTTCATTTTTTTAAACTTATTTGAACTCCTGACTTTTTGTGTGTTCAAAATGCACCATTCAAAGCCACAGCATCATTTTTCAATCCTTTCTGACTTCATTTGTTATTTTTCATGCATTTACTAATTATTTTGAGCTATAAGACCATAAAATTGAAAAGCATTTCAAATGAACTCTGAAAAGGTTGAAAGTTGGCATGGTATCATCATTTCATCCACATAGCATGTGCAAGAAAGTTAAGAGGGTTACGGCAAAAACTGGATGCACTTCGTGTACAAAACGGACAATCTCTTTCAAAGTATCAGGATTTCATACGGAAACTCGTCTGTTACAAAGGGATTTCATTTTTTAAAACTTATTTGAACTCCTGACTTTTTGTGTGTTCAAAATGCACCATTCAAAGCCACATCATCATTTTTCAATCCTTTCTGACTTCATTTGTTATTTTTCATGCATTTACTAATTATTTTGAGCTATAAGACCATAAAATTGAAAAGCATTTCAAATGAACTCTGAAAAGGTTGAAAGTTGGCATGGTATCATCATTTCATCCACATAGCATGTGCAAGAAAGTTAAAAGGGTTACGGCAAAAACTGGATGCACTTCGTGTACAAAACGGACAATCTCTTTCAAAGTATCAGGATTTCATATGGAAACTCGTTTGTTAAAAAGGGATTTCATTTTTTAAAACTTATTTGAACTCCTGACTTTTTGTGTGTTCAAAATGCGCCATTCAAAGCCACATCATCATTTTTCAATCCTTTCTGACTTCATTTGTTATTTTTCATGCATTTACTAATTATTTTGAGCTATAAGACCATAAAATTGAAAAGCATTTCAAATGAACTCTGAAAAGGTTGAAAGTTGGCATGGTATCATCATTTCATCCACATAGCATGTGCAAGAAAGTTAAGAGGGTTACGGCAAAAACTGGATGCACTTCGTGTACACGAACAATCTCTTTCAAAGTATTAGGATTTCATACGGAAACTCGTCTGTTACAAAGGGATTTCATTTTTTAAAACTTATTTGAACTCCTGACTTTTTGTGTGTTCAAAATGCACCATTCAAAGCCACATCATCATTTTTCAATCCGTTCTCACTTCATTTGTTATTTTTCATGCATTCACTAATTATTTTGAGCTATAAGACCATAAAATTGAAAAGCATTTCAAATGAACTCTGACAAGGTTGAAAGTTGGCATGGTATCATCATTTCATCCACATAGCATGTGCAAGAAAGTTAAGAGGGTTACGGCAGAAACTGGATGCACTTCGTGTACAAAATGGACAATCTCTTTCAAAGTATCAGGATTTCATACGGAAACTCGTCTGTTACAAAGGGATTTCATTTTTTAAAACTTATTTGAACTCCTGACTTTTTGTGTGTTCAAAATGCACCATTCAAAGCCACATCATCATTTTTCAATCCTTTCTCACTTCATTTGTTATTGTTCATGCATTTACTAATTATTTTGAGCTATAAGACCATAAAATTGAAAAGCATTTCAAATGAACTCTGAAAAGGTTGAAAGTTGGCATGGTATCATCATTTCATCCACATAGCATGTGCAAGAAAGTTAAGAGGGTTACGGCAAAAACTGGATGCACTTCGTGTACAAAACGGACAATCTCTTTCAAAGTATCAGGATTTCATACGGAAACTCGTCTGTTACAAAGGGATTTCATTTTTTTAAACTTATTTGAACTCCTGACTTTTTGTGTGTTCAGAATTCACCATTCAAAGCCACATCATGATTTTTCAATCCTTTCTGACTTCATTTGTTATTTTTCATGCATTTACTAATTATTTTGAGCTATAAGACCATAAAATTGAAAAGCATTTCAAATGAACTCTGAAAAGGTTGATAGTTGGCATGGTATCATCATTTCATCCACATAGCATGTGCAAGAAAGTTAAGAGGGTTACGGCAAAAACTGGATGCACTTCGTGTACAAAACGGACGATCTCTTTCAAAGTATCAGGATTTCATACTGAAACTCGTCTGTTACAAAGGGATTTCATTTTTTAAAACTTATTTGAACTCCTGACTTTTTGTGTGTTCAAAATGCACCATTCAAAGCCACATCATCATTTTTCAATCCGTTCTCACTTCATTTGTTATTTTTCATGCATTCACTAATTATTTTGAGCTATAAGACCATAAAATTGAAAAGCATTTCAAATGAACTCTGAAAAGGTTGATAGTTGGCATGGTATCATCATTTCATCCACATAGCATGTGCAAGAAAGTTAAGAGGGTTACGGCAAAAACTGGATGCACTTCGTGTACAAAACGGACGATCTCTTTCAAAGTATCAGGATTTCATACTGAAACTCGTCTGTTACAAAGGGATTTCATTTTTTAAAACTTATTTGAACTCCTGACTTTTTGTGCGTTCAAAATGCACCATTCAAAGCCACATCATCATTTTTCAATCCGTTCTCACTTCATTTGTTATTTTTCATGCATTCACTAATTATTTTGAGCTATAAGACCATAAAATTGAAAAGCATTTCAAATGAACTCTGAAAAGGTTGAAAGTTGGCATGGCATCATTTCATCCACATAGCATGTGGAAGAAAGTTAAGAGTGTTACGGCAGAAACTGGATGCACTTCGTGTACAAAATGGACAATCTCTTTCAAAGTATCAGGATTTCATACGGAAACTCGTCTGTTACGAAGGGATTTCATTTTTTAAAACTTATTTGAACTCCTGACTTTTTGTGTGTTCAAAATGCACCATTCAAAGCCACATCATCATTTTTCAATCCTTTCTCACTTCATTTGTTATTGTTCATGCATTTACTAATTATTTTGAGCTATAAGACCATAAAGATGAAAAGCATTTCAAATGAACTCTGAAAAGGTTGAAAGTTGGCATGGTATCATCATTTCATCCACATAGCATGTGCAAGAAAGTTAAGAGGGTTACGGCAAAAACTGGATGCACTTCGTGTACAAAACGGACAATCTCTTTCAAAGTATCAGGATTTCATACGGAAACTCGTCTGTTACAAAGGGATTTCATTTTTTTAAACTTATTTGAACTCCTGACTTTTTGTGTGTTCAGAATTCACCATTCAAAGCCACATCATGATTTTTCAATCCTTTCTGACTTCATTTGTTATTTTTCATGCATTTACTAATTATTTTGAGCTATAAGACCATAAAATTGAAAAGCATTTCAAATGAACTCTGAAAAGGTTGATAGTTGGCATGGTATCATCATTTCATCCACATAGCATGTGCAAGAAAGTTAAGAGGGTTACGGCAAAAACTGGATGCACTTCGTGTACAAAACGGACGATCTCTTTCAAAGTATCAGGATTTCATACTGAAACTCGTCTGTTACAAAGGGATTTCATTTTTTAAAACTTATTTGAACTCCTGACTTTTTGTGTGTTCAAAATGCACCATTCAAAGCCACATCATCATTTTTCAATCCGTTCTCACATCATTTGTTATTTTTCATGCATTCACTAATTATTTTGAGCTATAAGACCATAAAATTGAAAAGCATTTCAAATGAACTCTGAAAAGGTTGAAAGTTGGCATGGCATCATTTCATCCACATAGCATGTGGAAGAAAGTTAAGAGGGTTACGACAGAAACTGGATGCACTTCGTGTACAAAATGGACAATCTCTTTCAAAGTATCAGGATTTCATACGGAAACTCGTTTGTTACGAAGGGATTTCATTTTTTAAAACTTATTTGAACTCCTGACTTTTTGTGTGTTCAAAATGCACCATTCAAGCCACATCATCATTTTTCAATCCTTTCTCACTTCATTTGTTATTGTTCATGCATTTACTAATTATTTTGAGCTATAAGACCATAAAATTGAAAAGCATTTCAAATGAACTCTGAAAAGGTTGAAAGTTGGCATGGTATCATCATTTCATCCACATAGCATGTGCAAGAAAGTTAAGAGGGTTACGGCAAAAACTGGATGCACTTCGTGTACAAAACGGACGATCTCTTTCAAAGTATCAGGATTTCATACTGAAACTCGTCTGTTACAAAGGGATTTCATTTTTTAAAACTTATTTGAACTCCTGACTTTTTGTGCGTTCAAAATGCACCATTCAAAGCCACATCATCATTTTTCAATCCGTTCTCACTTCATTTGTTATTTTTCATGCATTCACTAATTATTTTGAGCTATAAGACCATAAAATTGAAAAGCATTTCAAATGAACTCTGAAAAGGTTGAAAGTTGGCATGGCATCATTTCATCCACATAGCATGTGGAAGAAAGTTAAGAGTGTTACGGCAGAAACTGGATGCACTTCGTGTACAAAATGGACAATCTCTTTCAAAGTATCAGGATTTCATACGGAAACTCGTCTGTTACGAAGGGATTTCATTTTTTTAAACTTATTTGAACTCCTGACTTTTTGTGTGTTCAAAATGCACCATTCAAAGCCACATCATCATTTTTCAATCCTTTCTCACTTCATTTGTTATTGTTCATGCATTTACTAATTATTTTGAGCTATAAGACCATAAAGATGAAAAGCATTTCAAATGAACTCTGAAAAGGTTGAAAGTTGGCATGGTATCATCATTTCATCCACATAGCATGTGCAAGAAAGTTAAGAGGGTTACGGCAAAAACTGGATGCACTTCGTGTACAAAACGGACAATCTCTTTCAAAGTATCAGGATTTCATACGGAAACTCGTCTGTTACAAAGGGATTTCATTTTTTTAAACTTATTTGAACTCCTGACTTTTTGTGTGTTCAGAATTCACCATTCAAAGCCACATCATGATTTTTCAATCCTTTCTGACTTCATTTGTTATTTTTCATGCATTTACTAATTATTTTGAGCTATAAGACCATAAAATTGAAAAGCATTTCAAATGAACTCTGAAAAGGTTGATAGTTGGCATGGTATCATCATTTCATCCACATAGCATGTGCAAGAAAGTTAAGAGGGTTACGGCAAAAACTGGATGCACTTCGTGTACAAAACGGACGATCTCTTTCAAAGTATCAGGATTTCATACTGAAACTCGTCTGTTACAAAGGGATTTCATTTTTTAAAACTTATTTGAACTCCTGACTTTTTGTGTGTTCAAAATGCACCATTCAAAGCCACATCATCATTTTTCAATCCGTTCTCACTTCATTTGTTATTTTTCATGCATTCACTAATTATTTTGAGCTATAAGACCATAAAATTGAAAAGCATTTCAAATGAACTCTGAAAAGGTTGATAGTTGGCATGGTATCATCATTTCATCCACATAGCATGTGCAAGAAAGTTAAGAGGGTTACGGCAAAAACTGGATGCACTTCGTGTACAAAACGGACGATCTCTTTCAAAGTATCAGGATTTCATACTGAAACTCGTCTGTTACAAAGGGATTTCATTTTTTAAAACTTATTTGAACTCCTGACTTTTTGTGCGTTCAAAATGCACCATTCAAAGCCACATCATCATTTTTCAATCCGTTCTCACTTCATTTGTTATTTTTCATGCATTCACTAATTATTTTGAGCTATAAGACCATAAAATTGAAAAGCATTTCAAATGAACTCTGAAAAGGTTGAAAGTTGGCATGGCATCATTTCATCCACATAGCATGTGGAAGAAAGTTAAGAGTGTTACGGCAGAAACTGGATGCACTTCGTGTACAAAATGGACAATCTCTTTCAAAGTATCAGGATTTCATACGGAAACTCGTCTGTTACGAAGGGATTTCATTTTTAAAACTTATTTGAACTCCTGACTTTTTGTGTGTTCAAAATGCACCATTCAAAGCCACATCATCATTTTTCAATCCTTTCTCACTTCATTTGTTATTGTTCATGCATTTACTAATTATTTTGAGCTATAAGACCATAAAGATGAAAAGCATTTCAAATGAACTCTGAAAAGGTTGAAAGTTGGCATGGTATCATCATTTCATCCACATAGCATGTGCAAGAAAGTTAAGAGGGTTACGGCAAAAACTGGATGCACTTCGTGTACAAAACGGACAATCTCTTTCAAAGTATCAGGATTTCATACGGAAACTCGTCTGTTACAAAGGGATTTCATTTTTTTAAACTTATTTGAACTCCTGACTTTTTGTGTGTTCAGAATTCACCATTCAAAGCCACATCATGATTTTTCAATCCTTTCTGACTTCATTTGTTATTTTTCATGCATTTACTAATTATTTTGAGCTATAAGACCATAAAATTGAAAAGCATTTCAAATGAACTCTGAAAAGGTTGATAGTTGGCATGGTATCATCATTTCATCCACATAGCATGTGCAAGAAAGTTAAGAGGGTTACGGCAAAAACTGGATGCACTTCGTGTACAAAACGGACGATCTCTTTCAAAGTATCAGGATTTCATACTGAAACTCGTCTGTTACAAAGGGATTTCATTTTTTAAAACTTATTTGAACTCCTGACTTTTTGTGTGTTCAAAATGCACCATTCAAAGCCACATCATCATTTTTCAATCCGTTCTCACATCATTTGTTATTTTTCATGCATTCACTAATTATTTTGAGCTATAAGACCATAAAATTGAAAAGCATTTCAAATGAACTCTGAAAAGGTTGAAAGTTGGCATGGCATCATTTCATCCACATAGCATGTGGAAGAAAGTTAAGAGGGTTACGACAGAAACTGGATGCACTTCGTGTACAAAATGGACAATCTCTTTCAAAGTATCAGGATTTCATACGGAAACTCGTTTGTTACGAAGGGATTTCATTTTTTAAAACTTATTTGAACTCCTGACTTTTTGTGTGTTCAAAATGCACCATTCAAGCCACATCATCATTTTTCAATCCTTTCTCACTTCATTTGTTATTGTTCATGCATTTACTAATTATTTTGAGCTATAAGACCATAAAATTGAAAAGCATTTCAAATGAACTCTGAAAAGGTTGAAAGTTGGCATGGTATCATCATTTCATCCACATAGCATGTGCAAGAAAGTTAAGAGGGTTACGGCAAAAACTGGATGCACTTCGTGTACAAAACGGACGATCTCTTTCAAAGTATCAGGATTTCATACTGAAACTCGTCTGTTACAAAGGGATTTCAGTTTTTAAAACTTATTTGAACTCCTGACTTTTTGTGCGTTCAAAATGCACCATTCAAAGCCACATCATCATTTTTCAATCCGTTCTCACTTCATTTGTTATTTTTCATGCATTCACTAATTATTTTGAGCTATAAGACCATAAAATTGAAAAGCATTTCAAATGAACTCTGAAAAGGTTGAAAGTTGGCATGGCATCATTTCATCCACATAGCATGTGGAAGAAAGTTAAGAGTGTTACGGCAGAAACTGGATGCACTTCGTGTACAAAATGGACAATCTCTTTCAAAGTATCAGGATTTCATACGGAAACTCGTCTGTTACGAAGGGATTTCATTTTTTAAAACTTATTTGAACTCCTGACTTTTTGTGTGTTCAAAATGCACCATTCAAAGCCACATCATCATTTTTCAATCCTTTCTCACTTCATTTGTTATTTTTCATGCATTTACTAATTATTTTGAGCTATAAGACCATAAAATTGAAAAGCATTTCAAATGAACTCTGAAAAGGTTGAAAGTTGGCATGGTATCATCATTTCATCCACATAGCATGTGCAAGAAAGTTAAGAGGGTTACGGCAAAAACTGGATGCACTTCGTGTACAAAACGGACGATCTCTTTCAAAGTATCAGGATTTCATACTGAAACTCGTCTGTTACAAAGGGATTTCATTTTTTAAAACTTATTTGAACTCCTGACTTTTTGTGCGTTCAAAATGCACCATTCAAAGCCACATCATCATTTTTCAATCCGTTCTCACTTCATTTGTTATTTTTCATGCATTCACTAATTATTTTGAGCTATAAGACCATAAAATTGAAAAGCATTTCAAATGAACTCTGAAAAGGTTGAAAGTTGGCATGGCATCATTTCATCCACATAGCATGTGGAAGAAAGTTAAGAGTGTTACGGCAGAAACTGGATGCACTTCGTGTACAAAATGGACAATCTCTTTCAAAGTATCAGGATTTCATACGGAAACTCGTCTGTTACGAAGGGATTTCATTTTTTAAAACTTATTTGAACTCCTGACTTTTTGTGTGTTCAAAATGCACCATTCAAAGCCACATCATCATTTTTCAATCCGTTCTCACTTCATTTGTTATTTTTCATGCATTCACTAATTATTTTGAGCTATAAGACCATAAAATTGAAAAGCATTTCAAATGAACTCTGAAAAGGTTGATAGTTGGCATGGTATCATCATTTCATCCACATAGCATGTGCAAGAAAGTTAAGAGGGTTACGGCAAAAACTGGATGCACTTCGTGTACAAAACGGACGATCTCTTTCAAAGTATCAGGATTTCATACTGAAACTCGTCTGTTACAAAGGGATTTCATTTTTTAAAACTTATTTGAACTCCTGACTTTTTGTGCGTTCAAAATGCACCATTCAAAGCCACATCATCATTTTTCAATCCGTTCTCACTTCATTTGTTATTTTTCATGCATTCACTAATTATTTTGAGCTATAAGACCATAAAATTGAAAAGCATTTCAAATGAACTCTGAAAAGGTTGAAAGTTGGCATGGCATCATTTCATCCACATAGCATGTGGAAGAAAGTTAAGAGTGTTACGGCAGAAACTGGATGCACTTCGTGTACAAAATGGACAATCTCTTTCAAAGTATCAGGATTTCATACGGAAACTCGTCTGTTACGAAGGGATTTCATTTTTTAAAACTTATTTGAACTCCTGACTTTTTGTGTGTTCAAAATGCACCATTCAAAGCCACATCATCATTTTTCAATCCTTTCTCACTTCATTTGTTATTGTTCATGCATTTACTAATTATTTTGAGCTATAAGACCATAAAGATGAAAAGCATTTCAAATGAACTCTGAAAAGGTTGAAAGTTGGCATGGTATCATCATTTCATCCACATAGCATGTGCAAGAAAGTTAAGAGGGTTACGGCAAAAACTGGATGCACTTCGTGTACAAAACGGACAATCTCTTTCAAAGTATCAGGATTTCATACGGAAACTCGTCTGTTACAAAGGGATTTCATTTTTTAAAACTTATTTGAACTCCTGACTTTTTGTGTGTTCAAAATGCACCATTCAAAGCCACATTATCATTTTTCAATCCTTTCTGACTTCATTTGTTATTTTTCATGCATTCACTAATTATTTTGAGCTATAAGACCATAAAATTGAAAAGCATTTCAAATGAACTCTGAAAAGGTTGAAAGTTGGCATGGTATCATCATTTCATCCACATAGCATGTGCAAGAAAGTTAAGAGAGTTACGGCAAAAACTGGATGCACTTCGTGTACAAAACGGACAATCTCTTTCAAAGTATCAGGATTTCATATGGAAACTCGTCTGTTACAAAGGGATTTCATTTTTTTAAACTTATTTGAACTCCTGACTTTTTGTGTGTTCAAAATGCACCATTCAAAGCCACATCATCATTTTTCAATCCTTTCTCACTTCATTTGTTATTTTTCATGCATTTACTAATTATTTTGAGCTATAAGACCATAAAATTGAAAAGCATTTCAAATGAACTCTGAAAAGGTTGAAAGTTGGCATGGTATCATCATTTCATCCACATAGCATGTGCAAGAAAGTTAAGAGGGTTACGGCAAAAACTGGATGCACTTCGTGTACAAAACGGACGATCTCTTTCAAAGTATCAGGATTTCATACTGAAACTCGTCTGTTACAAAGGGATTTCATTTTTTAAAACTTATTTGAACTCCTGACTTTTTGTGCGTTCAAAATGCACCATTCAAAGCCACATCATCATTTTTCAATCCGTTCTCACTTCATTTGTTATTTTTCATGCATTCACTAATTATTTTGAGCTATAAGACCATAAAATTGAAAAGCATTTCAAATGAACTCTGAAAAGGTTGAAAGTTGGCATGGCATCATTTCATCCACATAGCATGTGGAAGAAAGTTAAGAGTGTTACGGCAGAAACTGGATGCACTTCGTGTACAAAATGGACAATCTCTTTCAAAGTATCAGGATTTCATACGGAAACTCGTCTGTTACGAAGGGATTTCATTTTTTAAAACTTATTTGAACTCCTGACTTTTTGTGTGTTCAAAATGCACCATTCAAAGCCACATCATCATTTTTCAATCCGTTCTCACTTCATTTGTTATTTTTCATGCATTCACTAATTATTTTGAGCTATAAGACCATAAAATTGAAAAGCATTTCAAATGAACTCTGAAAAGGTTGATAGTTGGCATGGTATCATCATTTCATCCACATAGCATGTGCAAGAAAGTTAAGAGGGTTACGGCAAAAACTGGATGCACTTCGTGTACAAAACGGACGATCTCTTTCAAAGTATCAGGATTTCATACTGAAACTCGTCTGTTACAAAGGGATTTCATTTTTTAAAACTTATTTGAACTCCTGACTTTTTGTGCGTTCAAAATGCACCATTCAAAGCCACATCATCATTTTTCAATCCGTTCTCACTTCATTTGTTATTTTTCATGCATTCACTAATTATTTTGAGCTATAAGACCATAAAATTGAAAAGCATTTCAAATGAACTCTGAAAAGGTTGAAAGTTGGCATGGCATCATTTCATCCACATAGCATGTGGAAGAAAGTTAAGAGTGTTACGGCAGAAACTGGATGCACTTCGTGTACAAAATGGACAATCTCTTTCAAAGTATCAGGATTTCATACGGA
The DNA here is from genome assembly GCF_002575655.3 of Aegilops tauschii subsp. strangulata. Taxonomy (NCBI): domain Eukaryota; kingdom Viridiplantae; phylum Streptophyta; class Magnoliopsida; order Poales; family Poaceae; genus Aegilops; species Aegilops tauschii. The sequence goes on from NW_027332622.1 coordinate 48,960, forward strand.
AACTCGTCTGTTACGAAGGGATTTCATTTTTTAAAACTTATTTGAACTCCTGACTTTTTGTGTGTTCAAAATGCACCATTCAAAGCCACATCATCATTTTTCAATCCTTTCTCACTTCATTTGTTATTGTTCATGCATTTACTAATTATTTTGAGCTATAAGACCATAAAGATGAAAAGCATTTCAAATGAACTCTGAAAAGGTTGAAAGTTGGCATGGTATCATCATTTCATCCACATAGCATGTGCAAGAAAGTTAAGAGGGTTACGGCAAAAACTGGATGCACTTCGTGTACAAAACGGACAATCTCTTTCAAAGTATCAGGATTTCATACGGAAACTCGTCTGTTACAAAGGGATTTCATTTTTTTAAACTTATTTGAACTCCTGACTTTTTGTGTGTTCAGAATTCACCATTCAAAGCCACATCATGATTTTTCAATCCTTTCTGACTTCATTTGTTATTTTTCATGCATTTACTAATTATTTTGAGCTATAAGACCATAAAATTGAAAAGCATTTCAAATGAACTCTGAAAAGGTTGATAGTTGGCATGGTATCATCATTTCATCCACATAGCATGTGCAAGAAAGTTAAGAGGGTTACGGCAAAAACTGGATGCACTTCGTGTACAAAACGGACGATCTCTTTCAAAGTATCAGGATTTCATACTGAAACTCGTCTGTTACAAAGGGATTTCATTTTTTAAAACTTATTTGAACTCCTGACTTTTTGTGTGTTCAAAATGCACCATTCAAAGCCACATCATCATTTTTCAATCCGTTCTCACATCATTTGTTATTTTTCATGCATTCACTAATTATTTTGAGCTATAAGACCATAAAATTGAAAAGCATTTCAAATGAACTCTGAAAAGGTTGAAAGTTGGCATGGCATCATTTCATCCACATAGCATGTGGAAGAAAGTTAAGAGGGTTACGACAGAAACTGGATGCACTTCGTGTACAAAATGGACAATCTCTTTCAAAGTATCAGGATTTCATACGGAAACTCGTTTGTTACGAAGGGATTTCATTTTTTAAAACTTATTTGAACTCCTGACTTTTTGTGTGTTCAAAATGCACCATTCAAGCCACATCATCATTTTTCAATCCTTTCTCACTTCATTTGTTATTGTTCATGCATTTACTAATTATTTTGAGCTATAAGACCATAAAATTGAAAAGCATTTCAAATGAACTCTGAAAAGGTTGAAAGTTGGCATGGTATCATCATTTCATCCACATAGCATGTGCAAGAAAGTTAAGAGGGTTACGGCAAAAACTGGATGCACTTCGTGTACAAAACGGACGATCTCTTTCAAAGTATCAGGATTTCATACTGAAACTCGTCTGTTACAAAGGGATTTCATTTTTTAAAACTTATTTGAACTCCTGACTTTTTGTGCGTTCAAAATGCACCATTCAAAGCCACATCATCATTTTTCAATCCGTTCTCACTTCATTTGTTATTTTTCATGCATTCACTAATTATTTTGAGCTATAAGACCATAAAATTGAAAAGCATTTCAAATGAACTCTGAAAAGGTTGAAAGTTGGCATGGCATCATTTCATCCACATAGCATGTGGAAGAAAGTTAAGAGTGTTACGGCAGAAACTGGATGCACTTCGTGTACAAAATGGACAATCTCTTTCAAAGTATCAGGATTTCATACGGAAACTCGTCTGTTACGAAGGGATTTCATTTTTTAAAACTTATTTGAACTCCTGACTTTTTGTGTGTTCAAAATGCACCATTCAAAGCCACATCATCATTTTTCAATCCTTTCTCACTTCATTTGTTATTGTTCATGCATTTACTAATTATTTTGAGCTATAAGACCATAAAGATGAAAAGCATTTCAAATGAACTCTGAAAAGGTTGAAAGTTGGCATGGTATCATCATTTCATCCACATAGCATGTGCAAGAAAGTTAAGAGGGTTACGGCAAAAACTGGATGCACTTCGTGTACAAAACGGACAATCTCTTTCAAAGTATCAGGATTTCATACGGAAACTCGTCTGTTACAAAGGGATTTCATTTTTTTAAACTTATTTGAACTCCTGACTTTTTGTGTGTTCAGAATTCACCATTCAAAGCCACATCATGATTTTTCAATCCTTTCTGACTTCATTTGTTATTTTTCATGCATTTACTAATTATTTTGAGCTATAAGACCATAAAATTGAAAAGCATTTCAAATGAACTCTGAAAAGGTTGATAGTTGGCATGGTATCATCATTTCATCCACATAGCATGTGCAAGAAAGTTAAGAGGGTTACGGCAAAAACTGGATGCACTTCGTGTACAAAACGGACGATCTCTTTCAAAGTATCAGGATTTCATACTGAAACTCGTCTGTTACAAAGGGATTTCATTTTTTAAAACTTATTTGAACTCCTGACTTTTTGTGTGTTCAAAATGCACCATTCAAAGCCACATCATCATTTTTCAATCCGTTCTCACTTCATTTGTTATTTTTCATGCATTCACTAATTATTTTGAGCTATAAGACCATAAAATTGAAAAGCATTTCAAATGAACTCTGAAAAGGTTGAAAGTTGGCATGGCATCATTTCATCCACATAGCATGTGGAAGAAAGTTAAGAGGGTTACGACAGAAACTGGATGCACTTCGTGTACAAAATGGACAATCTCTTTCAAAGTATCAGGATTTCATACGGAAACTCGTCTGTTACGAAGGGATTTCATTTTTTAAAACTTATTTGAACTCCTGACTTTTTGTGTGTTCAAAATGCACCATTCAAAGCCACATCATCATTTTTCAATCCTTTCTCACTTCATTTGTTATTGTTCATGCATTTACTAATTATTTTGAGCTATAAGACCATAAAATTGAAAAGCATTTCAAATGAACTCTGAAAAGGTTGAAAGTTGGCATGGTATCATCATTTCATCCACATAGCATGTGCAAGAAAGTTAAGAGGGTTACGGCAAAAACTGGATGCACTTCGTGTACAAAACGGACAATCTCTTTCAAAGTATCAGGATTTCATACGGAAACTCGTCTGTTACAAAGGGATTTCATTTTTTTAAACTTATTTGAACTCCTGACTTTTTGTGTGTTCAGAATTCACCATTCAAAGCCACATCATGATTTTTCAATCCTTTCTGACTTCATTTGTTATTTTTCATGCATTTACTAATTATTTTGAGCTGTAAGACCATAAAATTGAAAAGCATTTCAAATGAACTCTGAAAAGGTTGATAGTTGGCATGGTATCATCATTTCATCCACATAGCATGTGCAAGAAAGTTAAGAGGGTTACGGCAAAAACTGGATGCACTTCGTGTACAAAACGGACGATCTCTTTCAAAGTATCAGGATTTCATACTGAAACTCGTCTGTTACAAAGGGATTTCATTTTTTAAAACTTATTTGAACTCCTGACTTTTTGTGTGTTCAAAATGCACCATTCAAAGCCACATCATCATTTTTCAATCCGTTCTCACTTCATTTGTAATTTTTCATGCATTCACTAATTATTTTGAGCTATAAGACCATAAAATTGAAAAGCATTTCAAATGAACTCTGAAAAGGTTGAAAGTTGGCATGGTATCATCATTTCATCCACATAGCATGTGCAAGAAAGTTAAGAGGGTTACGGCAAAAACTGGATGCACTTCGTGTACAAAACGGACAATCTCTTTCAAAGTATCAGGATTTCATACGGAAACTCGTCTGTTAAAAAGGGATGTCATTTTTTAAAACTTATTTGAACTCCTGACTTTTTGTGTGTTCAAAATGCACCATTCAAAGCCACATCATCATTTTTCAATCCTTTCTCACTTCATTTGTTATTTTTCATGCATTTACTAATTATTTTGAGCTATAAGACCATAAAATTGAAAAGCATTTCAAATGAACTCTGAAAAGGTTGAAAGTTGGCATTGTATCATCATTTCATCCACATAGCATGTGCAAGAAAGTTAAGAGGGTTACGGCAAAAACTGGATGCACTTCGTGTACAAAACGGACAATCACTTTCAAAGTATCAGGATTTCATACGGAAACTCGTCTGTTACAAAGGGATTTCATTTTTTAAAACTTAATTGAACTCCTGACTTTTTGTGTGTTCAAAATGCACCATTCAAAGCCACATCATCATTTTTCAATCCTTTCTGACTTCATTTGTTATTTTTCATGCATTTACTAATTATTTTGAGCTATAAGACCATAAAATTGAAAAGCATTTCAAATGAACTCTGAAAAAGTTGGAAGTTGGCATGGTATCATCATTTCATCCACATAGCATGTGCAAGAAAGTTAAGAGGGTTACGGCAAAAACTGGATGCACTTCGTGTACAAAACGGACAATCTCTTTCAAAGTATCAGGATTTCATACGGAAACTCGTCTGTTACAAAGGGATTTCTTTTTTTAAACTTATTTGAACTCCTGACTTTTTATGTGTTCAAAATGCACCATTCAAAGCCACATCATCATTTTTCAATCCTTTTTGACTTCATTTGTTATTTTTCATGCATTTACTAATTATTTTGAGCTATAAGACCATAAAATTGAAAAGCATTTCAAATGAACTCTGAAAAGGTTGAAGGTTGGCATGGTATCATCATTTCATCCACATAACATGTGCAAGAAAGTTAAAAGGGTTACGGCAAAAACTGGATGCACTTCGTGTACAAAACGGACAATCTCTTTCGAAGTATCAGGATTTCATACGGAAACTCGTCTGTTAAAAAGGGATTTCATTTTTTAAAACTTATTTGAACTCCTGACTTTTTGTGTGTTCAAAATGCACCATTCAAAGCCACATCATCATTTTTCAATCCTTTCTGACTTCATTTGTTATTTTTCATGCATTTACTAATTATTTTGAGCTATAAGACCATAAAATTGAAAAGCATTTCAAATGAACTCTGAAAAGGTTGAAAGTTGGCATGGTATCATCATTTCATCCACATAGCATGTGCAAGAAAGTTAAGAGGGTTACGGCAAAAACTGGATGCACTTCGTGTACAAAATGGACAATCTCTTTCAAAGTATCAGGATTTCATACGGAAACTCGTCTGTTACAAAGGGATTTCATTTTTTAAAACTTATTTGAACTCCTGACTTTTTGTGTGTTCAAAATGCACCATTCAAAGCCACATCATCATTTTTCAATCCTTTCTGACTTCATTTGTTATTTTTCATGCATTCACTAATTATTTTGAGCTATAAGACCATAAAATTGAAAAGCATTTCAAATGAATTCTGAAAAGGTTGAAAGTTGGCATGGTATCATCATTTCATCCACATAGCATGTGCAAGAAAGTTAAGAGGGTTACGGCAAAAACTGGATGCACTTCGTGTACAAAACGGACAATCTCTTTCAAAGTATCAGGATTTCATACGGAAACTCGTCTGTTACAAAGGGATTTAATTTTTTAAAACTTATTTGAACTCCTGACTTTTTGTGTGTTCAAAATGCACCATTCGAAGCCACATCATCATTTTCCAATCCTTTCTGACTTCATTTGTTATTTTTCATGCATTTACTAATTATTTTGAGCTATAAGACCATAAAATTGAAAAGCATTTCAAATGAACTCTGAAAAGGTTGAAAGTTGGCATGGTATCATCATTTCATCCACATAGCATGTGCAAGAAAGTTAAGAGGGTTACGGCAAAAACTGGATGCACTTCGTGTACAAAACGGACAATCTCTTTCAAAGTATCAGGATTTCATACGGAAACTCGTCTGTTACAAAGGGATTTCATTTTTTAAAACTTATTTGAACTCCTGACTTTTTGTGTGTTCAAAATGCACCATTCAAAGCCACATCATCATTTTTCAATCCTTTCTGACTTCATTTGTTATTTTTCATGCATTCACTAATTATTTTGAGCTATAAGACCATAAAATTGAAAAGCATTTCAAATGAATTCTGAAAAGGTTGAAAGTTGGCATGGTATCATCATTTCATCCACATAGCATGTGCAAGAAAGTTAAGAGGGTTACGGCAAAAACTGGATGCACTTCGTGTACAAAACGGACAATCTCTTTCAAAGTATCAGGATTTCATACGGAAACTCGTCTGTTACAAAGGGATTTAATTTTTTAAAACTTATTTGAACTCCTGACTTTTTGTGTGTTCAAAATGCACCATTCGAAGCCACATCATCATTTTCCAATCCTTTCTGACTTCATTTGTTATTTTTCATGCATTTACTAATTATTTTGAGCTATAAGACCATAAAATTGAAAAGCATTTCAAATGAACTCTTAAAAGGTTGAAAGTTGGCATGGTATCATCATTTCATCCACATAGCATGTGCAAGAAAGTTAAGAGGGTTACGGCAAAAACTGGATGCACTTCGTGTACAAAACGGACAATCTCTTTCAAAGTATCAGGATTTCATACGGAAACTCGTCTGTTACAAAGGGATTTTATTTTTTAAAACTTATTTGAACTCCTGACTTTTTGTGTGTTCAAAATGCACCATTCGAAGCCACATCATCATTTTCCAATCCTTTCTGACTTCATTTGTTATTTTTCATGCATTTACTAATTATTTTGAGCTATAAGACCATAAAATTGAAAAGCATTTCAAATGAACTCTGAAAAGGTTGAAAGTTGGCATGGTATCATCATTTCATCCACATAGCATGTGCAAGAAAGTTAAGAGGGTTACGGCAAAAACTGGATGCACTTCGTGTACAAAACGGACAATCTCTTTCAAAGTATCAGGATTTCATACGGAAACTCGTCTGTTAAAAAGGGATGTCATTTTTTAAAACTTATTTGAACTCCTGACTTTTTGTGTGTTCAAAATGCACCATTCAAAGCCACATCATCATTTTTCAATCCTTTCTGACTTCATTTGTTATTTTTCATGCATTTACTAATTATTTTGAGCTATAAGACCATAAAATTGAAAAGCATTTCAAATGAACTCTGAAAAGGTTGAAAGTTGGCATGGTATCATCATTTCATCCACATAGCATGTGCAAGAAAGTTAAGAGGGTTACGGCAAAAACTGGATGCACTTCGTGTACAAAACGGACAATCACTTTCAAAGTATCAGGATTTCATACGGAAAATCGTCTGTTACAAAGGGATTTCATTTTTTAAAACTTAATTGAACTCCTGACTTTTTGTGTGTTCAAAATGCACCATTCAAAGCCACATCATCATTTTTCAATCCTTTCTGACTTCATTTGTTATTTTTCATGCATTTACTAATTATTTTGAGCTATAAGACCATAAAATTGAAAAGCATTTCAAATGAACTCTGAAAAAGTTGGAAGTTGGCATGGTATCATCATTTCATCCACATAGCATGTGCAAGAAAGTTAAGAGGGTTACGGCAAAAACTGGATGCACTTCGTGTACAAAACGGACAATCTCTTTCAAAGTATCAGGATTTCATACGGAAACTCGTCTGTTACAAAGGGATTTCATTTTTTAAACTTATTTGAACTCCTGACTTTTTGTGTGTTCAAAATGCACCATTCAAAGCCACATCATCATTTTTCAATCCTTTCTGACTTCATTTGTAATTTTTCATGCATTTACTAATTATTTTGAGCTATAAGACCATAAAATTGAAAAGCATTTCAAGTGAACTCTGAAAAGGTTGAAGGTTGGCATGGTATCATCATTTCATCCACATAACATGTGCAAGAAAGTTAAAAGGGTTACGGCAAAAACTGGATGCACATCGTGTACAAAACGGACAATCTCTTTCGAAGTATCAGGATTTCATACGGAAACTCGTCTGTTAAAAAGGGATTTCATTTTTTTAAACTTATTTGAACTCCTGATTTTTTGTGTGTTCAAAATGCACCATTCAAAGCCACATCATCATTTTTCAATCCTTTCTGACTTCATTTGTTATTTTTCATGCATTTACTAATTATTTTGAGCTATAAGACCATAAAATTGAAAAGCATTTCAAATGAACTCTGAAAAGGTTAAAAGTTGGCATGGTATCATCATTTCATCCACATAGCATGTGCAAGAAAGTTAAGAGGGTTACGGCAAAAACTGGATGCACTTCGTGTACAAAACGGACAATCTCTTTCAAAGTATCAGGATTTCATACGGAAACTCGTCTGTTACAAAGGGATTTCATTTTTTAGAACTTATTTGAACTCCTGACTTTTTGTGTGTTCAAAATGCACCATTCAAAGCCACATCATCATTTTTCAATCCTTTCTGACTTCATTTGTTATTTTTCATGCATTCACTAATTATTTTGAGCTATAAGACCATAAAATTGAAAAGCATTTCAAATGAATTCTGAAAAGGTTGAAAGTTGGCATGGTATCATCATTTCATCCACATAGCATGTGCAAGAAAGTTAAGAGGGTTACGGCAAAAACTGGATGCACTTCGTGTACAAAATGGACAATCTCTTTCAAAGTATCAGGATTTCATACGGAAACTCGTCTGTTACAAAGGGATTTAATTTTTTAAAACTTATTTGAACTCCTGACTTTTTGTGTGTTCAAAATGCACCATTCGAAGCCACATCATCATTTTCCAATCCTTTCTGAATTCATTTGTTATTTTTCATGCATTTACTAATTATTTTGAGCTATAAAACCATAAAATTGAAAAGCATTTCAAATGAACTCTGAAAAGGTTGAAAGTTGGCATGGTATCATCATTTCATCCACATAGCATGTGCAAGAAAGTTAAGAGGGTTACGGCAAAAACTGGATGCACTTCGTGTACAAAACGGACAATCTCTTTCAAAGTATCAGGATTTCATACGGAAACTCGTCTGTTACAAAGGGATTTCATTTTTTAAAACTTATTTGAACTCCTGACTTTTTGTGTGTTCAAAATGCACCATTCAAAGCCACATTATCATTTTTCAATCCTTTCTGACTTCATTTGTTATTTTTCATGCATTCACTAATTATTTTGAGCTATAAGACCATAAAATTGAAAAGCATTTCAAATGAACTCTGAAAAGGTTGAAAGTTGGCATGGTATCATCATTTCATCCACATAGCATGTGCAAGAAAGTTAAGAGGGTTACGGCAAAAACTGGATGCACTTCGTGTACAAAACGGACAATCTCTTTCAAAGTATCAGGATTTCATATGGAAACTCGTCTGTTACAAAGGGATTTCATTTTTTAAAACTTATTTGAACTCCTGACTTTTTGTGTGTTCAAAATGCACCATTCAAAGCCACATCATCATTTTTCAATCCTTTCTCACTTCATTTGTTATTTTTCATGCATTTACTAATTATTTTGAGCTATAAGACCATAAAATTGAAAAGCATTTCAAATGAACTCTGAAAAGGTTGAAAGTTGGCATGGTATCATCATTTCATCCACATAGCATGTGCAAGAAAGTTAAGAGGGTTACGGCAAAAACTGGATGCACTTCGTGTACAAAACGGACAATCTCTTTCAAAGTATCAGGATTTCATACGGAAACTCGTCTGTTACAAAGGGATTTCATTTTTTAAAACTTATTTGAACTCCTGACTTTTTGTGTGTTCAAAATGCACCATTCAAAGCCACATCATCATTTTTCAATCCTTTCTGACTTCATTTGTTATTTTTCATGCATTTACTAATTATTTTGAGCTATAAGACCATAAAATTGAAAAGCATTTCAAATGAACTCTGAAAAGGTTGAAAGTTGGCATGGTATCATCATTTCATCCACATAGCATGTGCAAGAAAGTTAAGAGGGTTACGGCAAAAACTGGATGCACTTCGTGTACAAAACGGACAATCTCTTTCAAAGTATCAGGATTTCATACGGAAACTCGTCTGTTACAAAGGGATTTCATTTTTTAAAACTTATTTGAACTCCTGACTTTTTGTGTGTTCAAAATGCACCATTCAAAGCCACATCATCATTTTTCAATCCTTTCTGACTTCATTTGTTATTTTTCATGCATTTACTAATTATTTTGAGCTATAAGACCATAAAATTGAAAAGCATTTCAAATGAACTCTGAAAAGGTTGAAAGTTGGCATGGTATCATCATTTCATCCACATAGCATGTGCAAGAAAGTTAAGAGGGTTACGGCAAAAACTGGATGCACTTCGTGTACAAAACGGACAATCTCTTTCAAAGTATCAGGATTTCATACGGAAACTCGTCTGTTACAAAGGGATTTCATTTTTTAAAACTTATTTGAACTCCTGACTTTTTGTGTGTTCAAAATGCACCATTCAAAGCCACATTATCATTTTTCAATCCTTTCTGACTTCATTTGTTATTTTTCATGCATTCACTAATTATTTTGAGCTATAAGACCATAAAATTGAAAAGCATTTCAAATGAACTCTGAAAAGGTTGAAAGTTGGCATGGTATCATCATTTCATCCACATAGCATGTGCAAGAAAGTTAAGAGGGTTACGGCAAAAACTGGATGCACTTCGTGTACAAAACGGACAATCTCTTTCAAAGTATCAGGATTTCATATGGAAACTCGTCTGTTACATAGGGATTTCATTTTTTAAAACTTATTTGAACTCCTGACTTTTTGTGTGTTCAAAATGCACCATTCAAAGCCACATCATCATTTTTCAATCCTTTCTCACTTCATTTGTTATTTTTCATGCATTTACTAATTATTTTGAGCTATAAGACCATAAAATTGAAAAGCATTTCAAATGAACTCTGAAAAGGTTGAAAGTTGGCATGGTATCATCATTTCATCCACATAGCATGTGCAAGAAAGTTAAGAGGGTTACGGCAAAAACTGGATGCACTTCGTGTACAAAACGGACAATCTCTTTCAAAGTATCAGGATTTCATACGGAAACTCGTCTGTTACAAAGGGATTTCATTTTTTAAAACTTATTTGAACTCCTGACTTTTTGTGTGTTCAAAATGCACCATTCAAAGCCACATCATCATTTTTCAATCCTTTCTGACTTCATTTGTTATTTTTCATGCATTTACTAATTATTTTGAGCTATAAGACCATAAAATTGAAAAGCATTTCAAATGAACTCTGAAAAGGTTGAAAGTTGGCATGGTATCATCATTTCATCCACATAGCATGTGCAAGAAAGTTAAGAGGGTTACGGCAAAAACTGGATGCACTTCGTGTACAAAACGGACAATCTCTTTCAAAGTATCAGGATTTCATACGGAAACTCGTCTGTTACAAAGGGATTTCATTTTTAAAACTTATTTGAACTCCTGACTTTTTGTGTGTTCAAAATGCACCATTCAAAGCCACATCATCATTTTTCAATCCTTTCTGACTTCATTTGTTATTTTTCATGCATTTACTAATTATTTTGAGCTATAAGACCATAAAATTGAAAAGCATTTCAAATGAACTCTGAAAAGGTTGAAAGTTGGCATGGTATCATCATTTCATCCACATAGCATGTGCAAGAAAGTTAAGAGGGTTACGGCAAAAACTGGATGCACTTCGTGTACAAAACGGACAATCTCTTTCAAAGTATCAGGATTTCATACGGAAACTCGTCTGTTACAAAGGGATTTCATTTTTAAAACTTATTTGAACTCCTGACTTTTTGTGTGTTCAAAATGCACCATTCAAAGCCACATTATCATTTTTCAATCCTTTCTGACTTCATTTGTTATTTTTCATGCATTCACTAATTATTTTGAGCTATAAGACCATAAAATTGAAAAGCATTTCAAATGAACTCTGAAAAGGTTGAAAGTTGGCATGGTATCATCATTTCATCCACATAGCATGTGCAAGAAAGTTAAGAGGGTTACGGCAAAAACTGGATGCACTTCGTGTACAAAACGGACAATCTCTTTCAAAGTATCAGGATTTCATATGGAAACTCGTCTGTTACAAAGGGATTTCATTTTTTAAAACTTATTTGAACTCCTGACTTTTTGTGTGTTCAAAATGCACCATTCAAAGCCACATTATCATTTTTCAATCCTTTCTCACTTCATTTGTTATTTTTCATGCATTCACTAATTATTTTGAGCTATAAGACCATAAAATTGAAAAGCATTTCAAATGAACTCTGAAAAGGTTGAAAGTTGGCATGGTATCATCATTTCATCCACATAGCATGTGCAAGAAAGTTAAGAGGGTTACGGCAAAAACTGGATGCACTTCGTGTACAAAACGGACAATCTCTTTCAAAGTATCAGGATTTCATATGGAAACTCGTCTGTTACAAAGGGATTTCATTTTTTAAAACTTATTTGAACTCCTGACTTTTTGTGTGTTCAAAATGCACCATTCAAAGCCACATCATCATTTTTCAATCCTTTCTCACTTCATTTGTTATTTTTCATGCATTTACTAATTATTTTGAGCTATAAGACCATAAAATTGAAAAGCATTTCAAATGAACTCTGAAAAGGTTGAAACTTGGCATGGTATCATCATTTCATCCACATAGCATGTGCAAGAAAGTTAAGAGGTTTCCGGCAAAAACTGGATGCACTTCGTGTACAAAACGGACAATCTCTTTCAAAGTATCAGGATTTCATACGGAAACTCGTCTGTTACAAAGGGATTTCATTTTTTAAAACTTATTTGAACTCCTGACTTTTTGTGTGTTCAAAATTCACCATTCAAAGCCACATCATCATTTTTCAATCCTTTCTGACTTCATTTGTTATTTTCATGCATTTACTAATTATTTTGAGCTATAAGACCATAAAATTGAAAAGCATTTCAAATGAACTCTGAAAAGGTTGAAAGTTGGCATGGTATCATCATTTCATCCACATAGCATGTGCAAGAAAGTTAAGAGGGTTACGCAAAAACTGGATGCACTTCGTGTACAAAACGGACAATCTCTTTCAAAGTATCAGGATTTCATACGGAAACTCGTCTGTTACAAAGGGATTTCATTTTTTAAAACTTATTTGAACTCCTGACTTTTTGTGTGTTCAAAATGCACCATTCAAAGCCACATTATCATTTTTCAATCCTTTCTGACTTCATTTGTTATTTTTCATGCATTCACTAATTATTTTGAGCTATAAGACCATAAAATTGAAAAGCATTTCAAATGAACTCTGAAAAGGTTGAAAGTTGGCATGGTATCATCATTTCATCCACATAGCATGTGCAAGAAAGTTAAGAGGGTTACGGCAAAAACTGGATGCACTTCGTGTACAAAACGGACAATCTCTTTCAAAGTATCAGGATTTCATATGGAAACTCGTCTGTTACAAAGGGATTTCATTTTTTAAACTTATTTGAACTCCTGACTTTTTGTGTGTTCAAAATGCACCATTCAAAGCCACATCATCATTTTTCAATCCTTTCTGACTTCATTTGTTATTTTTCATGCATTTACTAATTACTTTGAGCTATAAGACCATAAAATTGAAAAGCATTTCAAATGAACTCTGAAAAGGTTGAAAGTTGGCATGGTATCATCATTTCATCCACATAGCATGTGCAAGAAAGTTAAGAGGGTTACGGCAAAAATTGGATGCACTTCGTGTACAAAACGGACAATCTCTTTCAAAGTATCAGGATTTCATACGGAAACTCGTCTGTTACAAAGGGATTTCATTTTTTAAAACTTATTTGAACTCCTGACTTTTTGTGTGTTCAAAATGCACCATTCAAAGCCACATCATCATTTTTCAATCCTTTCTGACTTCATTTGTTATTTTTCATGCATTTACTAATTATTTTGAGCTATAAGACCATAAATTGAAAAGCATTTCAAATGAACTCTGAAAAGGTTGAAAGTTGGCATGGTATCATCATTTCATCCACATAGCATGTGCAAGAAAGTTAAGAGGGTTACGGCAAAAACTGGATGCACTTCGTGTACAAAACGGACAATCTCTTTCAAAGTATCAGGATTTCATACGGAAACTCGTCTGTTACAAAGGGATTTCATTTTTTAAAACTTATTTGAACTCCTGACTTTTTGTGTGTTCAAAATGCACCATTCAAAGCCACATCATCATTTTTCAATCCTTTCTGACTTCATTTGTTATTTTTCATGCATTTACTAATTATTTTGAGCTATAAGACCATAAAATTGAAAGCATTTCAAATGAACTCTGAAAAGGTTGAAAGTTGGCATGGTATCATCATTTCATCCACATAGCATGTGCAAGAAAGTTAAGAGGGTTACGGCAAAAACTGGATGCACTTCGTGTACAAAACGGACAATCTCTTTCAAAGTATCAGGATTTCATACGGAAACTCGTCTGTTACAAAGGGATTTCATTTTTTAAAACTTATTTGAACTCCTGACTTTTTGTGTGTTCAAAATGCACCATTCAAAGCCACATCATCATTTTTCAATCCTTTCTGACTTCATTTGTTATTTTTCATGCATTCACTAATTATTTTGAGCTATAAGACCATAAAATTGAAAAGCATTTCAAATGAACTCTGAAAAGGTTGAAAGTTGGCATGGTATCATCATTTCATCCACATAGCATGTGCAAGAAAGTTAAGAGAGTTACGGCAAAAACTGGATGCACTTCGTGTACAAAACGGACAATCTCTTTCAAAGTATCAGGATTTCATATGGAAACTCGTCTGTTACAAAGGGATTTCATTTTTTTAAACTTATTTGAACTCCTGACTTTTTGTGTGTTCAAAATGCACCATTCAAAGCCACATCATCATTTTTCAATCCTTTCTGACTTCATTTGTTATTTTTCATGCATTTACTAATTATTTTGAGCTATAAGACCATAAAATTG